>NW_008607844.1:24846-62473 GCF_000691845.1 Merops nubicus
CTGCTGAGATGTCACTGGTCACATTTGATTTATACTTTCCAGAGTGTCATCTCGTGTCTTCTTTCTCTTCCATCCCTGACTGCTGCTCCTTTCTCTCACCTCTTCATTACTGGAGGGGTTGAGACAGTGGAACCTGAACACAGTGACACCCAACTGTCCAGAGAAGGGCAACGGAGCTGCTGGGGAAGGGTCTAGAGGCCAAGTGTGGGGAGGAGCAGCTGAGGGAGCTGGGGGTGCTGAGCCTGGAGCAAAGGAGGCTCAGGGGAGACCTTCTGGCTCTGCACAGCTCCTGACAGGAGCCTGGAGCCAGGGGGGGGGTCGGGCTCTGCTCCCAAGGGACAAGGGACAGGACAAGAAGGAATCACCTCAAGTTGCCCCAGGGGAGGTTTAGTATGGACCTGAGGGACAATTTTTTCTCTACAAGGTTTGTCCAGGGCAGTGGTGGAGTCCCCACCCCAGGAGGGGTTTCCAAGCTGTGGAGATGTGGTGTGAGGGACACGGGGCAGTGGGGACCTGGCAGGGATGGGGAACAGTTGGACTCAATGATCTTAAAGGTCTCTTCCAACCAAAAAGATTTTATGGTTCTATGACTGTGGGGGAGAGCAAGAGGAATATGGAGGAGAGATAAATGACACCAGAAGGCACAGGCAGCTTGATGTCAGAGAAGAATGAGAAGATAGGTTTTGGACATGGGGAGAGCAGAGCCACAGCATGGTTTATGGGTCATTCCCACCTTCTCCTTCCCCAGGACTGCAGGCCTCCAACTGGGAGCAAAACAACAAGAGGTTCTGCCAGCTTGCTGAAGGAGCACTTGGTGAGGAACAGCCTCTTGTCTTCTTCACGTGGATTACCACTTAAGAGCCACCCACAGGAGAATCCTTCCAAGTGCTTTCTGTTCAAGGCAGTTTCTGAGCCCTGGAGGTATTCCTGACACAAAGCAGGAGAACCTTCACGTGGATGGGATTTTTTAGCTGGATTTATAATTAAGTTAGGATTATTTTTTTTCTTACTCCACCCCTGTTTTCCCCACCCTACACTTCCAAGGCTTTGAAGAGAGGCCAGCTCTCTGGAGTGTCTGTCATAGCCCTTCTGTATCTGGAGAGCTTCAGGGATTTCTGGCAGCTTAGAGAGTTTTATTGACCAGGAACCATGAGATGATCACAGCAGCAGAATTACTGTGTCCCTTAAAGCAGAGACACAAACTCAGATAGTTTCCAAACTGGAAGATGGAATCAAAACTTGCTGGGATGAGCAGTGTCCCTGTGATGTTTGTGTGGGTGTGGAGACACTGTTTGAACGTGCCTGGAAGTGGACAATAAGAGTTTCAGCTTCCTCTTGATGCTGTTGAATGTCCTTGACATGATACAGCTGAGGAAAGCTGGTGGAGATCCCACCTAGTTTTTCAAGTTGTCTATTCCAATGTGTTACAGCTGAGGAAAGCTGGTGGAGATCCCACCTAGTTTTTCAAGTTGTCTATTCAGAGCAGTCATGAGAATGAAGAAAGAAACTGATGGTTGGACTTGATGATCTTTGAGGTCATTTCCAACCTTAATAATTCCATGATTTTGGCTTGGGCCCAGTTCTGTCCCAGCACTAAGCTCTGACCAGCTGTAATCCCCAGCCCCAAATAATCCCTGTTCCTTCTATGCAACGTGTGTCAGCACTGGCTGATTCAATCCTGCCCATTTCTGTCCTTTAAGGAATAGGAGGAATTACACTAAATTGTATGTTAGCTTTTGAAATATGGTGAAATAGGGTCTGGTGTTGGTTGAAGGCTTGACTGAGGCTTTCAACAGACTTGCTTCCTTTGACATTATTAGGTGTAAAGTTGAATTAATCTCTGTATGAATAGAGCATTTATGGATGTCAATAAATACCTCCCAGTTTGTCATGGATTAGTGTAAGATTAAATCTGTTCCAGGTAGGTGGTGGTTCTTTTCATGATGGAGAAAGGGCAGTGACTTGCCTTTGATGGTTGATGTGGGAAATTGGGTCCATTCCTTCCATGGGTTGGGCTAGAAATGATAGGAACATTTTTCCTCACTTGATGTCCTACTAGAGGATCAGCCAACTGGGTTTTTGGAGGGTACTTCCATCTTATTTATGGGTAACTTTTGCAAGTAATGTTAATAACTCGTGATCTTTTGCCCGTGGAATCAATTCTGGAGAGGATTGTACAACAGTTAATTAATTTTCTTGTCTCTAGCTATTGATTACTGGGATTGCTTGGAGGGGGCTGTTCTTGGTTCAGCCTCACCAGTCCCTTACATGCCTTATCTCCTCTCTTTGGCTGAGGCTCTTACCTACAAAGTACATTTTTTTTCTCCAAATGGATCCTAATGTGGCTTTCTTCTGTGGATTTAAGCCATAAAACCCTCATGCATAAGCTGGGTGAGTTAACCTCTGACCCCAGCTTGGCTAACAGTAGCAACCATCAGCAGCTGGAGAACTTTATCTTCCCACAACACTTCAGAGTGTTTGCAGGGTGTCAGATAAGAGCTGGAGGAATTCTGCCCTGTGACAGCATCCCCTCCCTCTGGTCAATGAGACATTGTTGGGGAGGAATCAAAACCACTGAGATTGCTGCACGAGGCCAGGGAGGCATCAGGGGGGGTTCCCAGATTCACACTTCCTCCTGTCTGCAAAACTAGAATATTCTGCTTTTCTCTTTTTCTCACTTTTTTCTCCTTTCTCCTCTTTTCTTTCTCTCCTCCTTCTCTTTTCTTTCTCTCCTCCTTCTCTTCTCTTTTCTTTCTCTTCTCTGTCTCCTTTCTCTCTCTTCTCCTTTCTTTCTCTTCTCCTTTCTCTTCTCCTTTCTCTTCTCCTTTCTCTCTCCTTTCTCTCTCCTTTCTCTCTCCTCTCTCTCTCCTCTTCTCTCCTCTCTCTCTCCTCTTCTCTCCTCTCCTCTTCTCTCCTCTTCTCTCCTCTTCTCTTCTCTTCTCTTCTCTTCTCTTCTCTTCTCTTCTCTTCTCTTCTCTTTTCTTTTCTTTTCTTCTCTTCTCTTCTCCCCCCCCTTTTTTTTCCCTCTTCCCTCCCTTTTTTTCCCTCTTCCCCTCCTTTTTCTCCCCTTCCTTTTCACTTCTTCCCCTTTCCTTTGCCTTAGGTCTGCTGGGTGACCTCAAGACCCCAACTAGGCTTCACCCTAGAGGTCTTATCTCCACCATGAGTAGGGAGAGCTGCAGGATGGGTGTGGAGCTGGAGCTTTGCTTGCTATGGGGCATGGCACAGCAAGGTCATTGCCTCTTCCTTGTACCTGTGATGAGAGCAGCAGCAACCAGATGCCCTTTGGAGGAGCAGTCAGAGACCTGGAGGGAACTCTCTTGGTTGGGTTGAGATCTCCATCCATGCCTCTGGTTGGGTCTGTTGCAGATATTTTCCTAAGTACATCCTTCAAATCATCCAACTGCACGTCAGACCTGCCAGCCTCTCTTCAAGGCTGGGATAAACAGTCCAGATTAAAGGTCAGGCACAGACACAATTTCCCCTGGGGGAATTCCAGGGCAGGGTGAGTGGGGTGAGGTGCTGCCAGGCTTAGAGCTAGGAGACATCAAAGGGGTCATTCACACTCGTGTGGCAAGTGCACCAAGGGACCTGGAGACAATAACTGCAAGTTCACACACTGCTCCCAGGCATTGGAGGGGAAGCCTCTTCTTGCACCCTTTTGTCTAGCAGCAGATCTGCCTGGATCAGCAGCTCACCCTGGAATGGGGAGGGTTGGAGGGTCCTTCATCCTTGAAACCTCTTCTGAAAGATGGTGTTGTTGTATATAACCTTCAGTCTTGTTTTGCATTAAACATGTCTTTGTACTTTTATCTGCTTACAGAGTCATAGAGTGGTTGGGGTTGGAAGGGACCTTAAAGACCATCCAGTTCCACCCCCCTGCCACGGGCAGGGACACCTCCCACTAGAGCAGGGTGCTCAGAGCCCCATCCAGCCTGGGCTTGGACACCTCCAGGGTTTGAACATCCCTGGATAGCCTGGGCCAGTGTCTTACCACCCTCAGAGTGAAGAACTTCTTCCTCATTTCTGATCTATATCTCCCCTCTTCCACTTTGAAGCCATCACCCCTCATCCTGTCACTGCAAGCCCTTGTGGAAAGTCCCTCTCCAGCTTCCTCTTCTTGCTAGATTGTTGGAAGGACATTTTGGTAGGGAAAAACCCCACAGTGCTGGAGAAATCTGGCTGTGGTTATCACCAAACTTTAATGCAACTTCTTTCTGGCTTGAAGGAGTTTAATGGCAGAAGAAGCAAGTCCTTTCCTTTTCTGTTCTGTGTTGTTCTGCTGCAGACCAGGGGAGCCCTTGAACTGCTGGAAAACTGCATGTGCCAGCAGGCTGCTCATCTTCCTGCTGCATCTTGGTGCTGCTCTGTCACCTTAAAACCTCTTGGGGAATCAAAGCCTTGGAACTTTAATAAAAAAAGCTAGAGGTAAGCACACTTAGGAGAAATATTTCTTGACTGAAGGGTTTGCCAACCCTCAGGATCAACCCAGGCTGGGGGTGAAGGGCTGGAGAGCAGCCCTGTGGAGAAGGACCTGGGAGTGCTGGGGGCAAGGAGCTGGCCAGGAGCCAGCCACAATTCTCTGGTGATGTACAGAGATACTTTCTGAGAGCCCTGAGGAGGTTTTGCTGATGCAGCATCTCTTTATGCTGATAATACAAATGATTAAAGCATCAGCTGGGAACTGGTCAGGAATGTTGTCGCTGTTTTTTCTTTGCCCTGCTGCTGGTTTTCAGTCACTGAAGCCCATTCATGGTAGATAAGTGGGAGCACAGAATTGCAGCAAGAAGCTTCTCTGATTTCAAAAGACTTCTTTATTTTTTTCCTGTAATAAAGTTTAGTGCTTCCTACAGACTTGCCTGGCATTGTGGAAGGGATACCTTCCACTTACTGGGGAATTTAGTGCTGTTAGAATTCTTCAGCTTACACTTAAAGCTCTAAAATCTGCTGATTCAGCTCACTTTCTAGATTCTCCACTAATGAACTTGTCTGGCCCTTCTGGCCATATTTTTATTTAATTGTCTTAGTAAGATGTATTGATGCAGCCCATCCTTCATGTCTCTTCCCTGTTTTCCCTCCTCCTAATCAGCACACAGCAAAGACTTTTTCCTACCCTCTAGTTTCCAGTGCACTGATAATTAAGAGTCTGGGCTGATGTTCTTGCTGAACCTTTCCATGTTTGGAGGATTTAACACTGTAGCTAAGATGTAAAATTTTGCTCCAGGCTGACACTTAGAATGGAAGATCTGAGTTGGAAAATGTTTCTTGTTCTTATTTTGTTGATAGGTAGCTGTAAACCCTTGAAGTAGATAATTAGTTTTCTGTTTGTGTCAACTTCTGCATAATCCATACATCACTTTAGAGGTATCAGACTGAAAGTAATAAGCTACAGGTTCCCTTCTGAAACTCTTTATTCCTCTGGTGATGTTCACAGAATATGATTTGAGGATTTGTTTGATGTGCACGTAGGACAACTTCTGAAAGTCACTTATCCTCAAGGAAAGTGTATTTCTAATCTATAGATAATTGGTGTTTTGCATGACCAACATTGTGAAGATTAATGTAGCTAACAAAAGGAAATTTAGGATATCATCAGCAGTGGTGAAAACATGATTTTTCCTTCAGTGTAGGCATGAAGTCTGCTGAGGTTGGAGTACAGTGCTTATGTATGTCTGTGTGTATTGTGGGTCTCTCCCCCAGCCTTATAATATGTACCCACAGTTTGATTAGTGGTTGCTTGTCACAGAATCCCAGCATGGTGAGGTTGGAAGAGGGCTCTGGAGATCATCTTCTCACCCCCAGCAGGGTGCCCAGGGTCACAGCCAGGTGGGTTTGGGATCTCTCCAGAGCAGGAGACTCCACAGCCTCTCTGGGCAGCTGCTCCAGGCTCTGCACCCTCACCCCAAAGAAGTTTCTCCTCCTGCTCAGGTGGCACCTCCTGGGTTCCAGTTGGTGCCTGTTGCCCCTTGTCCTGTCCCTGGGCACCACTGACCAGAGTCTGGCCCCAGCCTCTTGCCCCCTGGGTGCCTTTAGCTCTTGCTCAGCACTGCTCAGATCCCCTCTGAGGCTTCTCCTCTCCAGCTCAGCAGCCCCAGGGCTCTCAGCCTGTCCTGGCACAGAGATGCTCCAGCCCCTCAGCAGCTCTGCAGCCTCCACTGGACTCTCTCCACTAGTTCCCTGATTTTCCCTTGATTTCAGAATATATACACTATGAACTAAAAAAATGCACAGAAGGCAATAAAGATAAGCAAAGATCTTCAACTTCTGTGAAAAAGTTTTACATCTTTCAACTTAAAAAGAGCAAGAGGTGAATCCATGTGGCAGACAACAAGTAAAGCATGAGGAATGTGGAGGAAGGAAGCTGAGAGTGGTTGGTGGTGGTTTGTCCCTGGGCAAGGACTGGAAGCCATAAAGTAAAAGAGGCAGCTGGGCTGAAACAAAGAGGAGGAAGCACTTTTTCAAAAGGTATGTGTCTGTACTTGGCAATTCATTACAGGTTCAAAACCTGCCACTGATAACCCGTGGACAGTTCAATTAACCAAGCCATGGTAATTAAACCCCGAGGTCTGTCCTCTGTCCCTGCCCCTGATCTGCAGACTGCCAGGAAGGGGGGTGAAGAGACACAGGAGGAATTATCCCTCTAAGCTGAGGTGTTGGTGTGTTCTTCCCCAAAACGACTCGTTGCTGGGCAGTTTTGGAGAAGAGAGAGCTCCACAGCTTCATAACGTGGTTCAGAGCCATCTCCCTAAACCAACAACACTTTGCTCTTCACAAGGAGAAGCTTTAGAGTAAAGAAAAAACCCAAAACATTTAAAAAATTATTATCTAATGGGGAAAAAATCAAGTGAAAAATTTGCTCTCATCCATTAAGGGAGAGTGTTGAAAGACGTGTTGAAATACTTCTGTCTTGTCAGTCCAAAGAGACAATAACAATCAGCTGAAACCCTCCAACCCTCCCACCATGAATGGCCTGACAGCTGCCTTTCCTTAGACTTCTTTTTTTGCCCTTTTCCTATGATGTTTGCAAGTGCTGAGGGACATCTGGAAAGCCTGGGGAAAGAATGTAGAGAAAAACAATGAAAAAAACTGTTGCCTACCTTTATTTATGATGAGAGACTGCAGGGTTTTTTTACTAGTGTTTATTTTCTTACTAGTGTTTATTTTCTTATTAGTGTCTATTTTTTTTACTAGAGTTTATTTTCTTACTAGTGTTTGGGTTTTTTCCATGACTAGTGTTTGGATTTTTTGTTTTCTTAACGAGTGTTTGGGTTTTTTCCTCCCTTACTAGTGGCTTCTTTGGGGCTGGTGGTTGTTGTTTCTTTGGTTTCTTTATTTGTTGGCTAGTGATCTTTTTTTTCTCTTAGTGTCTGTCTTTCCAGTTTATCCTGGCACTAATTTGATAATGACCTCCCTGCCTAAAATACACCCAAGGTTATACAAAGGCTTTCTGCAAGGCTCTGAGTAACCTTCAGAAAAAGCACATGGTGCCTTTGATTGTGAAGAGTTAGAATGTGAGCTCCTGTGCACAAAAGGAGTAAGATTTCTTCTTTCCCCCAGTGAATTGCTCTCTGTTTAGAAGGGAATAGTAGTAAGGCAAGTTTTCATCTGTGTTCATTTATATGGGTAGCTTACTCAAAGGGCAGCTGATCGTTCTTGGAACTGGCCTATAGCAAATGCAAAGCACAATAAAGAGGAACAGCTCCAATAAATTATTGATTCACCCTTTATGTGGAGTTGTGAACCTGTTTTGAAACACAGCATGCAAATGCTGCATGGTTTGCACATAGTATTTTGTGTGTTCTAGCTGGTGAACATCAACAGTCACAGTTAGTGTGCTGCAAGTGGGTGCAGAATTGAGTGTCTGCTGCTCTCTGAGAGTTACCAGGCTGTGTGGAAATGAATTTCATTGATAGGGAAGAAAAAAGTCACCAGAAGATCTCCCTGGAGCCTTCTCCTCTCAGCTGCCCCAGCCCAACTCTCTCCTGCTGGGCTCCCAGCAGAGGGGTTCCCCCCTTGGGGCATTGCTGGGGGCCTCCCAAATTGCTGGGATGGTACAGAATAGAAGCAGAATTGTCACCTCAATCCTACAACTCTCACATAACCTCTTCTAGCAAGTGAGGAAAAAGAAGCAGCTGAGAAATGGGTGTCTGGGGAGGGAATATTGGCTCTAGACAAAACCAAGAGGGGTTGGAACTGGGGGATCCTTGGGGTCCCTTCCAACCCTGACAGATTCTGATCTGTTTTAGCAGAGGACTTTAGAGCCCTGTTGGCTCAATGGTTGGACTTGATGATCTTGAAGGTCTCTTCCAACCTAAAGGATTCTATGATTCTAAAGATCCTTGGTGGCTTTCTTCAGAACAAAGACCATGACTCCCACCCACAGTCACAGTATCTTCTGCAGCATGAAGAGGTGAGGAGCAGAGGTAGCCCTGTCCCTTTGGTGGCAGTAAAACAGGTGGTGGCATCAGGGTTTTTTTTCATGTAATAGGTTTTTATCTGTTTCTTTCCAATATTCAATAAGCTGCTAAGCTGAGGATGAGACCATTCCAAAGGGTTAAGATTTGGTTCAAGGTAACCAGTGCTATTACTGAATTATCTGCCAGGGAGGATGCTGCAAGAAGTGAAGATCTTGGAGGTCCCTTCCAACCTAAATGATTCTATGATTCTATAAGGGATGAGCTGGATGCTGTTCCAACACAAGTGCAGGAACTGGAGGTGGTTGGCTCCTTCTGTACTGTTTCAGCTCAAGCTTTTTTTAATAAAGAGTGAAAAATAGTATGGAAAAAATGCTGAATGTCTGTTCTGGACAGTGATGTAAAGACCAGAACTGATGGGTGTCTGATTTTTGAATGCTTCCCTAGCTACTATAATATTTGAGGCTCAGCCTTTAGCAAATGAAAGAGGTAAGGGCAGGGTGATGAACGTGTTGAGCTTTCCTATTTCCTGGTTATTTTCAAATCATTTTAATTAATCATAGAATTGTTTAGGTTGGAAAAGACATTTAAGATCACTGAGTCCAACTGTTCCCCCATCCCTGCCAGGTCCCCACTGCCCCGTGTCCCTCACCCCACATCTCCACAGCTTGGAAACCCCTCCAGGGGTGGGGACTCCACCACTGCCCTGGGCAGCCTGGCACAGCCCTGGGCAACCCTCCAGGGGAAGAAATTCCTCCTAATATCCAACCTCAACCTCCCCTGGGGCAACTAGAGGCTGTTTCCTCTTGTCCTGTCCCTTGCCCCTTGGGAGCAGAGCCCGACCCCCCCCTGGCTCCAGGCTCCTGTCAGGAGCTGTGCAGAGCCAGAAGGTCTCCCCTGAGCCTCCTTTGCTCCAGGCTAAAATGAAATATTATTATTTATTCTTATTAATGCTTAATCCGAAGTTGTGTCTGTAGACATGGAAGCTGGGTGCTTCTGCTCTGGAAATTTGAGCTCTAGAGGAAGAAAACACTGCAGTGTTTGGCTTTTTGGAGCTGAAGATGTGGCACATATATGTCAACAGAGCTTTTGTGAACCTGTGAGAGGGAACGTTTTGTGTTTGCATTGTCCCTCCCTTTGAAACCAGGGCAGAGCTCTTTCCCCTCACAATGCAGCAGGGTTCTGACTGGGGCTGTTCAAACAGCAGCTCCTGCCAAATCCCACTCATGGGTAATAGTTCTCAGCTAGGACAAACTGAGATTTGCCTTTTGCTGTTCTCAACTGGATTAGAGGGTTGTTGGGAAGTCGTTGCCATCTTATAGTGAAGCAGACTTTGCTAGTACTCTTAGAAAAATAAAGCCTCTTTCTCCTTCCCCCCTTTCATCTCTTGCTTTTGCACAGTTCACCTGCCTCTAGACCTACCTTTCAAGTAAATCTTTCCATAAGAAGACAAAGCCATAAAATATTCATGAAGCTATGCCATGTGTAGTAAGATTTTCCTAAAAGACATCACTCTTCTCAGTGCTGAGCTTCTCAGCTCACCCTTTGGTGGCAAATCCCAGGAGTGACAAGTTCAGCTGGCTTGTGGAAACCAGAGGACTGCAAACAGAGAACCTTGGCTTGGAAATGGGATGGTCATCATCTCTTCTCCATTGGTGGCTGTTGAAAAATCTTCCTCTGGAGTTTAAGAAGCTACGAGTTTTGTGCACAAAACATCCTTCAGAAGTGTAATCAGTGACAATATGATTAATTTTCTGGTCAAAACTAGTGATGTGACTCTGCTGGCAATGTGTGAGGCCAAGCTGCAGCTCTGTGGGCAACGTGACTTCAAGGAAGGTACTTTTTCTGTCAGTTGGGTGGTTCTCTTGTAGTAGATTCTGTGTTGGCTTGATGGTGTTTAGAATTTCATTCTTTCCCTGCCTCCAGTGCATTTGCAACGCAGATCAGTCCTTTTAATAAACATAAACATCATGTAGGCCATGAAAATATAACCTACAAATGATTTTAGCTGCTGAAGTTAGGTTTTCAGAGAGGAGTTTAATTCAGAAATGTGTGTTTCTTAGAAATGGGACCCATGAGCTCTTCAAAGGAGTTCAGGTGCTTTGGGGAGGAGTGGCCCAGGCTGCCCAGGGAGGTGGTGGAGTCACCATCCCTGGAGGGGTTCAAAAAACATGGAGATGTGGCACTTGGGGACATGGTTTAGTGGTCATGGGAGTTTTGGGTTGATGGTTGGGCTTGATCTTTGAGGTCTTTTCCAACCTTAACGATTCTGTGATTCTAGGAACAAAAGCTTCTCAAAGAGTTCAGTACAAAGAGAGAGATTGTTCTTCAGGACTGATTTTTCAACTTAATGCATTCAGCAGCAGGAGTTGCAGTTCCTTGGACACGGTGTAGCAGAACTGGGGGCTGCTGGTATTTCTCTGGAAGGAGTTGCCATCCTTCCTGGTGCATTTGAGCTGATTAAATTGTTTATGACTTCAAGGATTGCGTGGTGATCTAAACGTGAGGCAAAGATAGCATCAGACCCGTATCAACGTTATGATTTCACACATTAAGCCCTGCCAGTATAAACCAGTGACTCTGTGTGTGGGTTTGTTCAGTTGTGGTGTAGATGAGTTTGTGTTACTCTCAGAAACTGGTGGAAACTGGTGGCAGAAGGACCTTGCTGACCACTTTCTTACTGCTGACAAAGCAGAGGTGAAATGGTCCCTCTGGTGTTGTGTTATTGTAGAAAATGTATCTGTGGTTTTAGGCAAGTATCCTAGAATGGTTTGTGCTGGAGAGGACCTTAATGTGCCAACCCCCCTGCACTGAGCAGGGATGTCTTCAACCAGAGCAGGTTTCTTGGAGCTCCATCCAACCTGGCCTTGAACACATCCAGGGATGGGGCATCCACAACTTCTTTGGGCAACCTGGGCCAGTGTCTCACCACCCTCACAGGGAAGAACTTTCTCCTAATATTTAATCCCAACCCACCTTCTTTCAGTTTAAAGCCATCAGCCCTGCTGCTGCTACTACACTCCTGGATAAAGGGTCCCTCCCCAGCTTTCCTGTAGGCCCCCTGGAAGTCCTCACAGGCTGCTGTAAGAAGCTAATGGAGATTTTGCCATGAGAGCTCAGACCTGACACTCAACACAATAAAATTAGACAGACTGATTTTATCTTTTCTTCACATTCAGCACAAAAATGTGAGTTTGTGTTGGCCCATGTGTGGTACTGAACCCTTGGTGACTTGGGAAGAGGTTGCAGCTAAGACTGGAGGAGAGGGCAAGGCAACTGATTCTTCTGCACCCTTGATTCTTTCCAAGCAGCTGGGAAAAAAACAAAAATACCAAACCAACCACTTTGCCAAGTGGAAATCATGTAGGTTCTCATTTCTGCTGTCCAGAATGTCCTATATTTCTTGTCTAGAATGGTGTATGGAACTTTATGGTATACATAACTATGTATATTGGGCCCAGTTTGTGGTAGAAGTAAGGGTTTTATTTGGAAAAACAGGTGTTAAACCCAAGGAATCTTTCTGAGGGTGAATTTAACAGGCTGAAGACCTACATTTTCCACTGGATAATAACTGTAGGTGAAATATATACAGAATTATACAGATATCTCTTGATTTCATTGGAGCAATGTCATCGTCTCACCTTTCTCATGTTCTAAAATAGCTCTTGAGGAACTTCATTCTTGTGCAACATGCTGGAGCATTACCTTGGAGTCCAAAAGCTTGGTAGGAATAAAGAAGTCTTTTGAATATTGAGTGTAGAAGGATACTAAAAATCTGAATTTTTGTCTTTATTTTCAGCTGGTTGGGTGTTCACTGGGGCCTTTGGCTAATGTAAACTGGAGACCCAGTAGCAACTCTATAAAGAGGTAGATCTGCTTAACTTCCACCATCTGTAGTGAAGCTTATTTAGTTAATAATGGTCTGATCCACTGAGGTATTTAACAAAATATTCTGTAAAATTAATATCATTAAACTGCTTTTTACCAAAGTGGTCGGAGGAGCTTGAGGAGAGTAAAAATGCTGCTTATTCCTACAATCACTTTTTTTTCTAGAGTAATATTAAGTTCTGAATTCCAGTCTTGCACAGGTAGGAGAGAGATTTAAAACTTGTGATATGTAGAAGTTAGAAGCTGAAGTGTGAAACTTTTGGTCACCCACAGCTTTGGCAAAGTGCTGTTCCTTGAGGAAATGATCCACTTGCTGAAGGAAATAGGAGATTTATCTCTTATTAATGAAATCTTAGATAGATTAAATTACTTTCCAACAATGATCCGTTGAACTTTAAATGTCATCTGAATTAAAAACCCATCTGAATTTTAAATGTCAGTGCTCAAGACTCGTTTTTGCTGAGGAGTTTTAGCTCAGAAAAGGAATGAGATGTCACATCACTTCATGCAGTTTTCATTCCACGGCTCTTTTTTTCTGTGAACTTCAACAACAGAGACAGGTTTTATTCTTGCAAATGCTTCAATGGTGCTGCTCAGATTCATCATTTAATCACACATCAATATTTTTTGGAAAACCATAGTAGTTGGCTGTAGGTGTAGTCAGACACCTCCGTGTCTCACCATCTCCAGCATCACACCCTGAGCTAAACGATGGTGTCATCACCAGATCTGTGTGTGTTTTATAAGATCTCAGATAAAGGACTCTACAATTTCTTGTAATTAAGACTGAATTCATTTCCAAGCGTGGCTCATGGGTGAGGGTAAAGAAATGTGTTTAAAAACAAGGTTAGTGACTGAAATGGGATTCTGTCAGTGTCATGCAAATTTTCCTGTTATTCTCTATTAATGATAGCATGCTGGAAGGCAAAAAAAAACAGAAAATAGAGGCTTCAGCCCAGTAGGTAAGGGAAGACAGAACTTGTATAACAAATACTTTTCATTTCCAGATCTGTAATAGTATTTTGGAGAGGGTTATCCTTCAAAATACCCCTCCTCCCCTGTTTTTTTTTTTTTAGTTTAAACATGCTATACCTATTTCCCAAAGAAAATGAAGGTTTTCTCTAATTCCTTCCATCCACTTCTTCACTCCCCAAGTTTTGAAGTGGGGCAAAAGGCAGCTTACAGATGAAATTCAGTGGTCTCCAGGGGAAATCTGTGAGAACAGCAATATTTGGCTAAGAGATGGGGGAGCCAAGGAGCTATTTTTGTCCTTTTAGATAAGCTGAAGTGTCAGTTTTGGCCTTTCTGGTTTGTTGTAGGGAACACCCGATGACATCAGGTGTTGGGTTTGACTTTTTTCAGCCCTTGCCTTGCATACCTTTCTGCCTATGTATTTCTAACTATGTCCTGAAGTGGTATTTAACCAGCTTAACATAAGCATTTGCAATTATCTAATAGCACCTGAAAATTGCTTACTAAATGACAGGAGGAAGTGTCATTTGCATTCTGTATCTGATGTTAAATCTGCTAATCCTCCACAGAGTCTGCCAGGAAAAACAATGTCAACAGGCTTGAATTTTATTAAAATCAGAGAGCCAGTGCACTGCTTCCTACTCCTCTAGCTGCAAAAGAGACCTGAAAACCTTCTGGAATATATTAATTATGTCAGCTATTGTATTCCTCATTGTTTTCTTGATACATTAACAGCCCTTCCCTCTTGGGTCTTCTTCCCTCACCCCAGGAAAGCTCTGTCTCAGTCTTTGCTCTTGTTTATATCAGTTAATCTGTATTGTGACATATTTTTTTTCCCCTTCATTAACAAGAGTTCCTAACTGGGTGTAATGAAATGTTTACTCATGCCACTAGATAATATTAGATGAAAGCACAACAGAGATAAGAAGCTATGAAGAAAATAAGCATTTAAAAGATTTTGGATAAGATATGAAAGGCATTTTTTGGGGGGCCAGTATTTTCCTGGTTTATTTGTGAACAGCTTCTGGTGCAGCTGTGTAACTAAGACTTGTGTCAAACCACATCCATTATTTATTGGCCTGGTTAGCAAACAAGGACACCTTTGACTACAGCAAATTGGGAGGTCAATTTACAGTGCTTTCCACCAACTGGAGGCTAGCTTTTGGTAGTTATATTCTCTAAAATTTTCCATTTGGCATGAGCTTCTCTGGGGGAAGCAACAGGCCCTTGGAGGGGGGGAGAAGGAGAGAGCTTGAATTTGTCAAAAGCTGGCAGGAGTGGAGTTGGGCCTTTTATTTGCCATCCAGGTGCCTCAGATCAAGTTACAGACCAGTCTCCCCAGAAAGGCAAATTTTTCCCAACCTAAACTGCTGAAAAAGTCTGGAGGAGATAAATTTTGTGACTGCTATGCAGTGAAATGATTCAATAACCTGTCCTATGGAGTCAAACCAAAGGAATGAAATACTACTGAGCTGCCTGAAAGCCCCTGAAATTTGCTCCTTGATTAACACTGTCCTGCCAACTTCAAAGTAACTTGCTTGTGCTATTCAAAGGGTGTAAATAGAGCTCTTTTGCAAGGGAATTGTAAAGAAGGATGTTGGCACTGGAGGCTCAAGAAAGATTCTTCTCATCCTCTTACCAACAACGCCCAAGCAGCCTGTGTCCATTAAGGGCCTGATGCTGCCCAGAGGGAGTCAGTGAAAAGTGGATCTTTGGTTGTCCAGAAACACCAGAACAAGGTGATCAGGATCAGGGACATGTGGCTTTGAAAACTGGTCCCTGCCTGTGCTGGATTTGCTGTTTTTCACTCCACACACTGGCACCAGACTTTTCATTCTGTGTTTGGACTCCAGTAGTGGGTGACTGGAGAGAACTGTGGGAAAGGATAACCTGCAAATAGGGACAGGAGGGATGTAGCTTCTACATCCAAAAAAGGGGATGTCACCAAAGAGCTGGGTTGTGGCTTCCTGGATGTGTTCAAGACCAAGTTGGGTGGGGCTTTGAGCAACCTGCTCTAGTGGGAGGTGTCCCTGCCCATGGCAGGGGCTTGGAACTAGGCGACTTTAAGGCCCTTTCCAACCCAAACCATTCTATGATCCTACCATTGTGTTTAATATTTTGTGCTTCAGGGGTGGTTTTGGTTTTAAATCAGCATCTAAAAATTCTCCTCTGTGTGGGAAATGAAGATCTCTTAAGTCAGCCCTTGTGTGTCTCTAGCTGTTCATTTTAGAATGGCTATTTTAATAGAAAGTATAATTTTACAGAATTTATGCTAATGTATTTTGCTTCTGGTACCTGTGATATTGTGTTATTACATTGAGTAACTCTTCAGCTCATTCAGAGTCATGGTTGTGGTGTTAATGAAGGGGTTTGGTGCACTATGGTTCTTCCTTCTCTTGGTTACATCATGGAAACCTGCTCCAACAGACCTTAAAGCAGAAGAGTGGGATGGGATAATAGAGGGAATTACTGTCTGTGAAGAAAAGAAGGAATTTATCAGCTGGAATAGAAATTCTGGCACCTCTTGACATTAGGATTAAAGGTTATTTTGTGAGCAAAAATTGATTTGAGAAACCTAAGATAAGGATTATAAAGGTGAGGAGGTTTAGGCACTGTGTAGTTCAGGTGCTTCTCTCTTGGATATTTTGTTAGAAAAAACACCACGCTGCTAGGTTTCCATCTTCATTTCCAATATCAATAAGGACATACAGTGTTTAAACTAATTAGTTCCTTCAGGCCAGAATTATGATCATGGGTTGCTGTTTGTTTTCCACAGGCTCCTCTTCTTCATCCTCCTTTAGATCCTGGGCTGTAGTCAGGAGGAATCTGGAGCATCCACAGAGAACAGCCTTGGAGGTGCACTGCAGGCAGAGGTATGCTGCAGTTTTCTCAGTATCTGCTGAAATATATTCATAAAGCTGTGATTAAAAACCAAATTTTCAGTAGGCTGGATAAACTCCCAGTGCATGAAATTGAACTTTCTGTTGATTGGGTTTTTTTTTTGTGGCAAAATCTCTCAAGTAATTCTTCTCTGTGTCAATTGGACAAAAAAAACCCCAACCAAACAAAAAAATAGCATGAAAAAGAAGGAAATCTTTTGACTTCTCTGCCACAAGTGGTGTCCATCTCCATAGGCCTGTGGAAGGGTGTGCAGAGAGATTCTGGGAGGAATGAATGCACTTGGCAGCTCAAAGCAACATCTCTGGTCTGACAGGAGCCTCCACTCCAGCTTGTTTCTGGGGATTTGCATGGGCAGAGTGCCACGTAAGCTGATTCTGCTCTTTAATGTCTGAACTAGGTCTCCAGCATCTCTGTGGCTCTGTGTGTGTACATCTCAATACCAAAGTGGCCAGAACATCCACTGATTAATTCTTCTCTAGAAACCCTTACCCAAATACCTGGGGAGCCCCAAATAAATATGCAAAGCATGCCCAGGATGAGCATCTCATCTCCTTGGATGTTCTACTTTGCAATTCTCCAAAACTCCAGGAGAATTTTTACCCTCACCAGGCATCTTCCTTAGCAGTTCCTTGGTGTGCACCTCAAAAAAGCAATAAATCCAATTTATGCTCAGGGTTTTTAATGCTGTGCCCACTGGTTAGTGCACGTGGAATTCAGAGGATGGAGCTTGTCTGGAGTCAACAGGGTTGCAGAGATGTCTCTCAGGTAGGGAATTGGTCTTGGGTTTGAGGCTTTGGTGTTAAAAATTGATATTTGTCTGAGTTTTGCTTTCTTTAATGGTATTGTAATCCTGTCCCTTTCAAGCAGGGTATAAAGGAGCTCAGGTTTTGGTGCTGATTTTTAGGAATGCTTAGAAGGAATCTCTACCATTGGCATTGCTTAGAAGGACACACAGATTAAAGGAATAATTTGACCCTTTTTTTTGGTGGAAATGTCAGTACTCCGTGCAGGCTCCCAGCCAGCAGAAGGCAGTAGCTGCTCAGCTGTGCATTCCTCAGCCTTGCTGCTTGCCTGCCTCAGCCAGCCTCCCAGCACAGAGCCACACACTGACTTTTCAAGGTTTCAGGAGTAGCTCAGAGGAAATTTATCCTTCTCCACGCTCGGTTCTTCATGATTTGCCCTAAACAATGTGTTCCCTTTCTGTCCTAGGCCGAAGAGGTTTGCTTTTCATGCTCAATAACCCTCAGCATGTTGTTATTCTATCACATGCTGCTCGGAGCCTTTCTTGCCTTCTTCATCCTTTCAGGAAATTGGGTTTCAGCTGAGAACATCAACTTCTATAATGTGAGACCTCCACTAGACCGTGAGTAGACCGTTATGCTTTTTTTTTCATGTCTATGCAATTGCAGCTTCAACACTTCACTCAATTGCTGCCTTCTTCCAATCATTTGTTTTTTTAGGTGTTGTCTTCTTCAAACGTGAAGCATAAAAAGTTGAAAGAGCAACGTTTGCTTTTCAACCCCCAGCAGCTTAGTTTATTTCTCAGGTTTTTAGAAGCTGGCTGAATGGAAGCAAAACAATGGCACACACAGCTAAATTAAGGAGTGCATGAGGGCTTTAACTGCTTGCATTATGGTTTTCTCTCTCTGAAATGTCTTCCTACAGAGCAAATTATGCAGTGGGTTTCTCATAAATAATACAGAACAGATGTTTTTTTGTCTTTTATCTTGTTGGGCTTTTTGTAAGAGGAAGAATAGGTGTGCTGTATGCAATTAATTCAAACTGAAGGTAATTAAAAAACCTTGTGAGACCTGTGAAGCCAGTTGTCACTAATAGCATCATTTTTTTTTTGCCTCTTATCTAGCATCAGAAGTGTTCTTCTAGCCCTTCATTTAAGGGGAGAAGATTTTCATTCTATGCATCATTAAAACAATCAGGACAGCTAGATCTAATAGGAATATATCTGCATCTAGGGAGCTGCACATCTTAAAATATTTATAGCTTCATATAATAGAAATAAAATTTAAAATACTCCTCCTGATCCCTTTGCCAAAGGGATGGAACTTCTTCAGAGCTGGAGATCAAGAGCTGAAGCTGGAGGTTTTGAAGGTGTGATTTTTTTTTTGTTCATCAAAGGAATCAAAAGCCATTTGAATGTAGATGGTGTTGGGGTATCTGCACACCCAGACATGAGGCTGTATCATGGGAAGATATATATCAGAAGTTTCCTGTTTTTCCCACCAGTGCTTAGATGGTGATGAGAGAATGAAAACAGGAGGTGTTTTAAAGGTCAGGCAGAGCAAAACCACTTAAAAATGTAAAAGCTTTCTACAGAACTTGTTTCATCAGTTTTATTTGTCTAACAGTGCTGCACCCCTGAAAATATGTAAATGTTTGTGTATGTTTTTGTGAATCTGTGTGTGTACAAACACCACCAGTTTTATTTTGAATATTTTTGTTTCATAATACTTGCAAACTTACTGTATTTTAATACTTTTAAAGCCACTCCATTTCCAAACAGTTTCAAGTGCTTCACTTGTGACAACGCAGTGGACAATTACAACTGCAACAGATGGGCTGAAGATAGATGGTGTCCTGAAAGTAAGTGCCTCTGTACTAAGGAGATTCTTTATGATAGTTAAATTTGCTTCTCCCTGACTCAGCCCTCCTGTGGAAGTCTGACTGAATGGGATTAACATGCCAACACAGTGCTGCCCTCTGTGTTCTTAGCAATACTGAGTCATGCCACTTCTGCTGAGGTCAATATTTTGAGCATTTCAGAGTGCAGAGCTACAGTGAAAACATTTCTATGTCTATCTACCTGTATAAAAACTTTTATATCAACACATTATTAATATAGTAATCAATGCATTATTAATACAGCAATGACAGATCAATTCATAGACTCATACAATCACAGAAGGTGTTGGAGGAAACCTTAAAGATAATCTCATTCCAACCCCTCTGCCATGGGCAGGACACCTCTCACTAGAACATGTTGCTCAGAGCCTCATCCAACCTGGTCTTGAGCACCTCCAGTGATGGAGCATCCACAACTTCCCTGGGCAGCCTGTGCCAGTCTCACCACCCCCTATAATTATATATGTGTGTTTATATATAAATATCCATGTATATAACTATGTGCTTCCTAGGAATTAATTTTAAAGTTGTATTTTATTAAGAATTCCCTTGTAGCCTTATCTCCTTCCTCTTGGCTCCCAGCCCAAGGTGTAGTGGTCCCTCTAGGCTTGCCTGGGAGCAGCCAGACTTGAATGACTGAGGCTCATACTTGGATGAGAGAATGATAAGTGCAGAGAAAAGAAGAGAAATGTGTTTCCTCATTTTTCTTTGCAGTGATATTTACAGTAACAGTGGGAAAGGGGAAGAAAGAAACCAGAGGAATGAGGAAACTTGTCTGAAAACAAAGCAAGCAAGAATGTGCTGCAAAAAAAACAAGAGCAGAGAAGGGAAGATAAATGTGTAGATTACAGTGCTAATAAGTAGTTTAAGTGATGACACCCTCTCTGGAGGCTTGAAGGGTCAGTTAAGCTGGAGATTTATTACTAATTAATTTCTTGCTAAGTGGTATTTTGATCAAGTTGAAAAATGGCCTGATCCAAGCACAAAGAAGTCCTTTTTATGGGAACCTAAACCGTGTGAAGCTTTTCAACCCTGCAAAAGAACCCATACTTCATGCCAACAGACATCTTCAATTTTCTTTTGTAGGCACTCAGTACTGTTTGACAGTTCATCTCTTCACAGACCACGGGAAGAGTACCTCAGTCACCAAAAAATGTGCCACAGGAGAAGAATGCCACTTGGTAGGCTGCCACCATCACCCCGAAAGCGGCCACACGGTGAGCACACCCCTTTGTGCAGGAGCAGCACCCTGCCTTGGAGGTTTGCATCTCAGGACCTGTTCCTCCTGCTGAGCAGAAGAGGAGGTGCCAAGGAGCACCCCGAGGTGCTGCGGGTGGGGTCAGTGGAAGGCAGTGCAGATAAGCTACAGAGAGCCTCTTGCATTTCACACAGATGTTGTCTGGGGCAGTTTTGGTATCTGAAATATTTCATGTTAATATTTCATGATACAGCCAAGTTTCTCAGCCATTAAGGAGTTGGTGGATAATCCTGGGGTGGGATAGGCTTGATTATTATCTTTATTTTGAGGGTGATGGGGTCCTGGAGCAGCTGCCCAGAGAGGATGTGGAGTCTGGAGAGATTCCACACCCCTCTGGATGCCATCCTGGGTGACCCTGGTGCTCCTGGGGACTCGTGGGTGCTGGAGCAGGGGGGTTGGATTAGATGATCCCCAGAGGTCCCTTCCAGCCTCTACCATGCTGGGATTCTGTGACCTTGGGCCAGGCTGCCGGGTGGAAGCACTGGATCTGTTGAGCCTTTGCAAGCAGTTGAAAGAGCAGATCTCTCTAGAAGCCACTGCTGAATTACCCTGTGGCCAGTGATCTCCTTTGTCTCACCAGGAGTGTGTCTCTTGCTGTGAAGGGATGATCTGCAACGTGGAGATCCCAACCAACCACACCAATGCAGTCTTTGCTGTGCTGCACGCCAGGAGGACCTCAGAGGGCAGCAGGTGGACAGTCAACACCTCAGTGCTCCTGTCAGTCCTGCTGGTCAGGTGGTTGTGAAGCTGCCACCCCCCTGTTACACCTTCCTGGGGGCTGTGAGAAGCTGTAAGAAGATGGATTCAGTATGTGCAAGGAGAAATCACTGATACTTCTTAATTACAGCAAAAGCAAAGGGACAAGGAGAAGACTATGGATGTTTTAGTGAAGACACTTCATATGGCCTGTGGTATTTTAACAAAAAAAACCCACAACACCCCACTGGGGAACTCAGGTTGCTCTCATTCACTGTTGTATGATGAAAATACATGCACTTGGCATGGGTTTTGAGCAGGGAAAGTGTCTGTAGACAATCACTTCCCCAGGGGAGATGAAAAGGAGCTTCTGATGGACAGTGTGCCAACAAGCATCTCCAAGGAAACTGTCTTTAAACTGGTTTTCATTGTAGATAAACAACATGGAGTTTCATGTCTTGATTAACAGGTGTATTTAAGCTTGTCTTTAGTTATGGTTTTCATAGAGAACTTAGAGGAATGTTTTCTGGTTTGATCAGAGCTATCGTATCTACAGGAAATAATACAAAATAATACTTTATATCTTTATTGTATAATGTTGTCTCACACTCAGATTTTAAAACAGTGTGAAATTATGTAGGATTTCTGTCTAAAAATGCTGAACTGTTTGAGCACCTAAAGAATCCTTTCCCCCTAGCCCTTTTTTCTCTCAAAAGGGATTATTTTCTCTCAGTAGAGTCTCACCTCAGCTGGATCTTTGTGATATTGTTCAAAGTGGTGGTAACACCATGACTTTGAAATTGCAGCTGTGGTCCAGAAGCTGTGTTGCCATGAACATTTTCAGTGGGCCCTTGAGTATGAATGAGAGAAGTCTACTGTGTTCTCTCTTGATCTGGAGAAGTTTCCCCCAGAAATGTTATTGTCCATGTTCAACTTCTAAGACAGCACTTTGCCAGGCTTTTGGACATCATTCTGTGGCTTTGAAAAGTTTGGGCCAAGATTCTGTTTTTCTTTACAATATTGAAGGGACTCACATGGTTCATTTGCATCCTTTGACTATTTGACTCCTGACCTTTTAGATGAATTTTCATCCATGAGATAAACAGCTGGAAATTTCACCAATAATTGAGTTTGGATCATGGTTTGATGTACTAAAACCTTCCTTGTTTTCCTTTGTAAACCTTTTGATGCAGACCAGCATAAGTAAGCTGCTCATGTGAGTTCTCCCACCTTCTAGACCAGTGTTTTCCAGGGCTTTGATAGATCAAGCTGCTATAGATTGGCCTAAACTCAGTCTTCAGCAAGCCAGACTTAAAGCATCTGCACTGATCACTTCACTAATGCCTTTGCTCTTTGCACTGCAAACACCCTGATTGTCAAGACCAGCAGGTACTGATGTTTTATGGCTTCTCAGTATGGTTTTATGTCATCTGAAACCCTAACAAATTTGGGCTCCTGTTGGCCCAATTCTGTTTCTCCCAACTCCCCACCACCTTCTGAACTTTCTCTGACCACCCAAGACACTGCAGCACAGTTGAGGATTTCACCTCGTGGGGCTGAAAAACTGCATTTCACATTTTTCTTCTCCTAAATTATTGTATTTGTTTATGAATATGCTGATTTGATTATGAATTATCTTTCTCTAGTGGCTTTTTCTCATCTTACATGAGATGGTTAAAATTACAATGGAGTGCTGAAGTGTTTTTCAGGAAGGACAGACCATTAAAACTTCATCTTAAAAAGAGATTTGAAAACATTCTTTGAAAAATTCAGCTAAATCTAAATAAATTGGGATTTTTTTTTAACATAAATATTGGTTTAATTATTTGCTGGTTTACATCACTAAACATATTTAGACTAGCAACTGAAAAATGGATTTGGAAATGATTTTGCCTTTGCATTCTAAAGTTGCCTACACAATGTTTTTAGAATATATGAATATGTCTAAAAGTCACTCTGTGATTTGTTGATAGAACAAAAAAAAAAGTGGGAGCACTGTTTTCTTGCCAATAGAAAGTGGTTCTTGCTGGCTAAGTCCAGATTTTCCAAGCTCTGGGTTCTGATGACCATTGCTGTGCCACCCAACAGGCCAAGCTGCTGAGGATCCTTTGAGGAAATATCTCCTTTATTCAGTGACCACCCTTAGGTAACATATCTATGGTGTTGATCTTGGTGTCAGACATGGCAACAAGCACTTTCCATGTTTTTCAGCATTAAACATCATCTTTTGGCTGCATGATCTACAAATTACATGAGATTTTTTCTTTCTGGGTAACTCATTCCAGGTTTGCTCCCTGCTCAGTGGGGAATTCCTTAGTAAATTTGTCTTCCACCATGGCATTTTTTTCCTGTTTTTACCTCTAAACACTAGCTTAGAATAATAATTGCAGACTTAACAAGGCTTTTAAGTGCCCTGTGGTCTTCTGTGAGTTTACTGTAAATAATTTACAATAATCTGCATGCTGACATTTGTTGGCACTGCAGATGCCATTCCAGAGCATTTGGCAGTGCCAGGGAGACCCTGGCGAGCTGCCCCAGAGGAAATGGGCTGCTGCAGGTCCTCAGCCACTGCCAAAAGACCTTTTGGGAGGGGAGGTCTCTGTCTGTTTGTTTTTCTTAGTTGGACTGAATTATTCCTTTTCCTCTTTGCCAGATGGAAAAGTTAAACCAGCTCATCATTTAAATACTTCGATGCTTTAGAGTGAAGAATTGTTTGGATGATAAAAATGATAAAATCAAAGAATTCTGCCAAAATGTGAAAATAATACAGTTGATTTTAGTTGTCATCTTTTAAAAATACCCAGTAAAGACAGCAGCCTGGGTATATGAGAGGATTTGCTATTGCCAAACATTTGGTAGCATCACAGAATTCCAGTAGTGGAGGATACTAAGGATGAGTTCTAGTCACCTGGATACATCAATACCTTTGTTATTGCAAAGTTTGGGGCTGTGGTCTGTAGAAAAATGAGTATGCAAAAGCTGCTAATGCTGCACAAGAGGCACTTGGCTGAAAAAATAGAGGATTTAAGAGAGAAGATCAGTTTTGCCCTTTGCTGCTTTTTACATCTGTAAAAAACCTGGACCCTTCTGCTGACGTTTTATTTTAGGCCAATGTTAAATGCTGATTTTATAGGGAAATATCTTGGAGCTGATGCTTGTGTCAATGCACATCTGTAACTTTACAGGCAGAAAAGTGTTTGCTAATGCTTCTGTCTTCACCCAGCTTCCAGTGCTGACGTGTTCATGCTGTTTTCTCATTCAATACTGGGCCAGATGTTTGTCAGATCAGATGTTTGTTAGATCAGTAGGTGGCAAACTGAAGTGAATTCATGGACAAAAGGGTCCCCTTGTGTTGCTCTTAGAACCTGAGAAGAATTCCTGAGTGATGGCAAGTCGACCAGTTTGTGTGGTTGGAGAAAGATAAATGGTTTGTGATATATGTGTGTAATTATGATCATTTTTAATTTTTACCTTGCACTGGACAGTTTATAGAGGATTTATTTTTAAAAGCTTAAATCTACAGAAAAACTTCACTGTTCACTGTTGGTTTGTATGATACTTTCTCTCCTGCTGTGTTACTGGTTTAAATCTTTTCCAGAAATGGCACTTTTAATTAAAAATATTAAAACATTTGCTGGTGGAAGACTTTTGTGGTGAAAAAGGTAAAAATCCTTTTGCTGTTTGAGACAACGAGTCTGGTTGTTGATCCTGGGGGACATGTTGAGGTGAAACTGCACTTCAGGCAGGTCCTGGGGCTCTTTCTCTTCTGATAGATGCTGGAAATTCATGGAGAGGTGAGCTGGGAGATACCCCAATGCAGGAAGGGAGGAGGGATTTGCAGCTGACCAGAGCCCCAGGGGCCAGCAAGCCTGACCAGGAGAGCACTGAGCCCTGGGGCAGGCAGTGGGGAATGGATTGTTCTATTCACTTTCCTAGTTGATGCAATTGTTTCCAGGGCCATCAAATTTGTCACGGGGTGGAGATCCCCAGGCAGCACAAGCCAGAACCCTTGTCATGAGGTGCAAGTGCTCAGGAAATGGAAATGGAGAGGAGAATTTCACCTCTGCTTGAGCCAGGTAAGAGAGATGCACCTTCCCATCAGGTTCTACACCAAACACACATGCTGCAAACCACCAGTTGTGGATTTAATCCCAGTTTTTGGGGGGAGAGCCCCCCTCCTTTCCTTGCTTGACACTTCAAGGTGCAGCAATGTCAGTGTGGCTTTGTTGTAGACGTGTCTCCACTGAAGACAAGATCACAGGGACCATGATGGATGATGATGTGTGTGTCCTGGGGAGACTGCTTGTTAAACTCTTCCTACAGCTCAGGAAACACTGGGAGAATCTTAATTTAAATGAAATTCTGCCAGAACTTCATTATGGTTTATAATTTTATCTTCTTGACATCTACCAGCAGTGGCTTCAGGAATTTTTCCCAATACCAATCCTCCCTTCTTGGAGGACAATTTATCCTGACAGAGGCTCTGCCCAGAGACATTTAAAAGGCACAGAGAGAACTAGTTTTCATTTGCCTTTCTGAAAGTGTGATTGCTAAAGTAGTTTCAAGTATAGTTTTGTGGCATTTAGGTGGGAATAAAATTTAAGTGTAATTGTGGAAGTTTCAGAGCAAGAAACGTGCAGCTACTGTGGCCACTTACCAGGAAAATTGAAGTCTGGGTACAGGTTAAAATTCTAAATTAAGGCAACGAGCAACACAGTCAACTGATTTAAACAGGACAAAATGCTGATCTCATATTTTTGTAACAAATAACATCAGAAGAATATTAAAAAAACCCCAAACCACAACAATTTATAATCTATTTATTTCAGAGCACCGAAGCGTTTCTGCAGAAAATCTCTTTAGCATCCCTTGAGTCTAGAGGAAGCTGTGTGAGATGTGCAGGGTTTTTATAGTGCTGGATGTTTGCAGATGTTTCAAGGCCAGCAGAATTCTTTGGAAAGGAGCAGAGGGAGCATATTTCCTACCTTTTACCTCAGTGTTCCTCTGTTCTAGGGCAGGACAACCTGGAGCAGGAGCAGTTTGAGTGTTTAAGCATCTTTCAATGTCATCTCTTCTGCTGTTGTCTCCAAGGAGTGAAGGAGATGCAGAAAAAAAACAGCTGTAAGTTTAGAGAGGGTTGGAGGGCATAAAAGAATGCAGATATTTAGTGTTCAGCAAATTTGTTGAGTGCTGTGGTTGACGTGCTGGAGGGGCAGGATGCCACGCAGAGGGACCTGGGCAGGGCTGGGAGGTCAGATGGTCTTAAACTGAAAGAGGAGAGATTTAGATGAAAAATTAGGAAGAAATTCTTCACTGTGAGGTTGAGGAGGCACTGACACAGGTTGCCCAGGGAAGCTGTGGTTGCACCATCCCTGGAAGTGTTCAGGGCCAGGTTGGATGGGGCTCTGAGCAAGCTTGGTTGGAACGAGATGCTCTTTAAAGTCCCTTCCAACCCATTCTATGATTGTTGCATGATTAATTATTTTAGAATGTTTGAATTTCATGCTGATTAGCTCAAGGCTTGTTTAACATCCCTGTCAGTACTGTATTAAGCTGCTGTTAAAGGAGGGAGAACCATGGATGTTTGATGTTTGAATAGATTTATGCTAGAAGAAAGGGAACATTGTTGTATAGGGGTTTGAAGGTCACATTGCACAGTTCATTTGTGTTAATTTGGGCCAATCTTAGCATTTATTGTGAGGGTTTTTTTTTTTTTAAATCTCTGGCCTTTGATCTGTGCCACTGTAACCAGGGTGATCTGGTGCTGCTCTGGACTGGGAACTCTGGGGCAAAATGAGCTGTTTGGAGCAGAAAATACATAAGTGAGTGGAGGTGGGATGAATAATATCAAATACAGTGAAATAAAAGTGAATGAGGAGTTCACTTGCAATTATTTTCACTGAATTCATACAAAATATGTCCCATGGGATTTGGAGAAAGGATGTTTGGTTTAGGTGTGACAAATTGTAGTGTTTCCTCATGGTTTTAGTTTCATGGAGTCCATTGTCTATTCCCCCAGCTCTGAAAATGGGGCAAAATGATCTCTTGCACGTGGCTACGTCCCACAAAGTTGTTACAAATGGCACTTCCTGACTGAGCTGAGGCCTTCCCACATCCATTTTGGGTGAGGAATCAAAGAACTTCTTAAGAACAGAATCCCACCCTAAGTGAAGGATGAAAAGGGGTCATCCCAAACTGTTCAGTTTGAATTAGTGACCAATCCACTAAGGAATGTAAAATCTAGAAGTCTGTCAGGAACAGAAGGAAGAACAAGGGCTGTGCCAGGCTGCCCAGGGCAGTGGTGGAGTCCCCACATCCCTGGAGGGGTTTCCAAGCTGTGGAGATGTGGTGTGAGGGACACGGGGCAGTGGTGGACTTGGAAGTGCTGGGGCAATGGTTGAACTTGATCTTCAAGGTCTCATCCAACCAAACCAATTCTCTGATTCTATGATCTTATTCCATGACTTGAAGAGCTTCGTGGCCAACTTTTCTCCCATCTTTTATTCTGAAGGTTTATATTAAGAATGAAGACCTGTCTCCTGGGGAGCAGCCCAAGTCCCAGGTAGCTGATTATCCTTCTGCTTATTTACTGTTCTGACTCAGTGCCCTTGTCAGGGGCTGTTCTGGTATTTTGGAAACACTTGGCTTGTCTTCATGCCTGGTTAACATCAATGCCTAGAAAGTAGTTTGTGGGCATTTAAGTGGTTATCTCACACTATAGCTACTTTATTTTCTTCAGGGGCAGAGTAGATGTCTCTGTAGGTCTAGTGCTACTGAAAACAGAAAATTCTGGAAAATGAGATCAAAATTGCATTATTCTTGGAGGATAATTTGAAAGTCTTCCTCAACATCTCCAGCTTGTAGCTGTCATCTCACAGGCTGTGGTTCTTGCTTGGAAAAAGACCAAGACTTTTCTTGCCAGGTCCTTGCTGTCACTTCACCTTCTCTTGAGTTTGGAGCCTCGTGGTTATGAAGCTGTTCTCCAAAGTGCATTCCCTGGGTGTGTTCTGGGATCCTTTTGGAAGAGAAGCTTTCAGCTTAATGAGCATTTTAATTCCTGTGGAGCATGTGGGGATGGTGCTTATCAACTCTCATGTGTCCTAGAGTTGTCAGCCCTCTCCTCTTGTGCTGCTTTTGGGATGTCATTTGTGTCCTCCTCCTCCTTTCAGAATGGTGTGCACAGAGGAAAATAGTTTCAAAAAAATGTGGTTGGGTTTTTTTATGTGATTTTTTGTTTTCTGTGTGGTTGGTTGGTTGGTTTTGAACTTATTTTATGGTGATAGCAGCTGTGAAAAGCTTCCTAAGCCATTTTAGGGAGATAGAAGATCAAAATTTTAACAGCTCAGGTGGTTGAAGGACATAAAAATGTCCAAATCTCTGTGGAAGGGAATAGACTATAGAGGAATTTGGGGTCTGCAGATGTTTTTGTTAAGGTTGGGTCATCAGCAGGGGGTCACCACACGGAGCAGCTGAGGTTACAACATGGAGTGAGTAAATTCATATGCTGGAAACTCATGAGTAAGGGACTGAAAGACTCAATACTCACAGTCCTCTTCTGAAGGTGATAGATTTAAGATGAAGAGTAAAAATCATACAGAAAAAGTAAAGAAGCCAAAGAAGAACCAGTTAAAAGTGGTGGTGGTTCCTGGTTTTTCTGTTTTCCTGGTTTTTCTGTTTTCCTGGTTTTTCTGTTTTCCTTTATGCTTATTCTATGCAGATAGATGGACCATGGTAACATGCTGGCCTGGAATCTTAAACCACTGCCATTTATGTCATATTTCCACTGAGGTCACCAGTGTTCCATGAGAGAACCTGCCAGACCTTCCTAACCCTAACCCAACACTTTTAGAGCATACTTCTGTCAGGACTCATCTCCTTTAGAAAATGAATGCTGACCTAGGTAGGCTGTCAGGCCAAAGCTCTACCCAAATAATCTCGTGGTGATCTTGTTTACTCTAGTCCTTTTCCTTGCTACAGGTAAATTAGGCATAACACAGTGTGTCCCCACTTGATCTTAATCACCTATGACTAATGATGAGCTCCTGTGTAGGCAAGTTTGTAGCCTCCCTGGGAATCATTTCCAGCTATTTTGTGGTGGAAATGTTCTCCACTGATGCATTTCTTGAAAATATATTTATTTTTCCTTTTTGAGGCATAAGAATAATCTATTAGAAGTGAAGATCAGGAGAACTTGGTTACTCTCTTCTCTTGCTTATCATCATCTACCAATAAACACCTTGTAAGTGCAGCTGCTGGGCAGAGGCACATCCTGAAGGCCACAGGCATGGGGCAGTGTGTTGTGTCCAGACATACAGCACTCACCTTGGATCTGTGACCTCCCAAAGCATCTCTGCTGCTTTCAAACTTCTTTCCTGTTCAATTGCATAGAGTGGATTTCCAGTGTCAGGCTTTGTGGTGTCCATCAAATGGAGAGGTGGGGGAAACCCAGGGACCCAGAGATGTGCTGATGTTTGAAATCCAGACAGGGAATGCTTTTTTTGGGCTGCCCTCCCCAGCAGGGTGGGCAGCAGGGCAGGGAGGGGATCCTGCCCCTCTGCCAGCTCTGGGAGCCCCCCCTGCAGTGCTGGGGCAGCTCTGGAGTCCTCAGCCCAGCAGAGCCAGGGAGCTGCTGGAGCGGGGCCAGAGGAGCCCCAGCAATGCCCCGAGGGGGGAACCCCTCTGCTGGGAGCCCAGCAGGAGAGAGTTGGGCTGGGGCAGCTGAGAGGAGAAGGCTCCAGCTGGGGAGACCCCCTGGGGGCTGCCAGGACTGCCAGGGGCCTGGCAGAAAGCTGGATAAGGACTTTTGAGCAGGGCCTGTTGGGACAGGACAAGGGGGGATGGTTTGAGACTAGAAGAGGGAGATTTAGATTAAATAGAAGGAAGAAATTGTTGATGCTGAGGGTGGTGAAACACTGAGGACACAGGCTGCCCAGAGAGGTGGTCACTGCCCCATCCCTGGCACCATCCCAGGGGAGGTTGGATGAAGCTCTGAGCACCCTGCTCTAGCTGCAGATGTCCCTGCTCCCTGCAGGGGGGTTGGACTAGATGACCCTGAAAGGTCCCTTCCAACCTAAAGCATTTGATGGTTCTGTGACCGTGGTAGTGTGATTTGCTCTGTATTGGGGAATCCCTTAGAAGTGCTCACCTCCAGTGTGAAATATTTGATACATTTCTTCCATCACTGAATCCCCTTTACATTTTGTGTGCTCAGCACTGCAAGAAAACCCTGCAAGAATGCCTGTTCACTTGCTTTGCCTACTGCATCTTCTGAGGAAGTGAGATCAGATCCATAATAAGATTTTGCTTTGCTAAACTCAGCAATTGAGGTAATATGGAAGTGTTCTTGCAACTCTGCTGGTTTTTTTCCCCTCTCATGAATGCTTATAAGCTTAGAGTAGATGGGAAACGTTTGGTGGACATCTTCCCAGGTTCTGCAGGAGGAACATTACTAGAGGTCAACCTTGAAAATTGAAAATTCATTGAGAGAATAGATTAAGAACAGTGCTGACTGCTTTCATTTAGTTTGAGGGGACACTTGTCAGGCATAGTTAGTCAGTAAATCATTTTTTTTAGAAATGCCTTGTGGAGAACATTGTATTAATGAGTTTTCCCTGCAGAACCCCTCAAACTGGGACATCATTCTTCTAGCCTGGAAAGTGCCCTCTCAAAGTCATCAGTAAGATGGAATTCCTGGAACTGATCTTTTTTTTTCTCTTTGTTCTTGGGTCAGAACAACACATAGGTGGGGTTTTTTTTTTGTGGTCTATTTTTTGTTGGTTTGGAGGGATTGGTTTTTAGTTGTTTTTTTTTTTTGGCAAGAGAATTATGGTGCCTCAATGGAAAATGTGGGACCTGCAATGGAAGAGATTAGAGAAACTGTTGCCAAGCTTCATCTCATTCAGGGTTTGCTTCCATCTTGTTAAATGGTGTTGGGATCTGTCAGGGACAAGAGGTGGGGAGAATAAAACTGGGGTTTTTTTTGAAAAATAAAAAGAAATACAGATGCACAAAAGACTCTGATGTGTTTCTAGGTCAACTACAGCAGTAGGAAATGAAAGTTATGCTCTCTCCTCCATCAGTATTATATCTTACATAGGCCTGTGAATGACTTCATCCCTTTTGAAGTTGTCAAGTGAGGGTTTGGGGACAGCTTAATTGGTGCCTTAGGACTTTTACTGCCTGAATTGCCAGGATGATGCATATGCAAATAGCAAACACCAGTCATTTGAGGATCACTGTTTGGTTCAAGAGGGCAGTTGCCTGATGATTGTGTGTGTGTGTGTGTCTTGGCACTCACTCCAGTTTGTTTAAAAAGAACAAATAACCTTCTCCTGGAAACCATATTTTACTAATGAGCTTTTCCATTGTGTCCTTGTTGGTGACTGCTCACCAGCTTGGCTTTGGTCTCCAGAAAATATCCTCCCTTGCTGCCTGTGAGGAAATGTTCTGCTCCTTTACTCTAGAGTCAATAGAAAGAATAGACTAAATTGGGAAAAAAAAATGTGATTTCAGAAAACCCCATTGGGATATCAGGAGTTGATAATGGCTGTTACTGTTTAAAACCAAAATATCCTTCTCTACTCTTCCTACTTCCACTCCTTACAGGGGTTTTCGTGCCAAATTATTCAGAACAACAAACACAATGGTTCAAAGCAAAGCTGTCTGGCTTGGGAAGAACATTATTTTATTCTAATCCCATGGCTAAAGTGAGTTGTGCATTTGCAGGCAGGATTCAGGGGACTCACTAGACCCTAATTTTTGCTGTCTTTCAGTGTTTCCTTCAGCTGATGGCTAATAGTTTTTTTTCCTTCTGCCTCCTCTGAAACTAAACGGGTGCATTCAAGCCATAAAAACCCAATAAAGAATGTTTAAATGAAATGCCCCTCCCCTCCTTTTGATTCAGGAGTTCTGTGATGTATTTATCTTGGCTTTTGGTTAAACACAGGCTGCCCAAGCCAACAGATCTGATCTCTGAGGTGAGCAGATCCAAACACTGGAGGCACGACGAGCTTGATGCTGGTGACTCCCTACCTGTTCCACTCCACAAGTATCTGCTGACCTCCTACAGGGAGTCTGAACCTGAGTAAGAAACATCTTTGCAGGAAGAAAGTTTTGAGGAGTGTACCTTTTTCTTGCAGTCTTGGTATGCTTTGAGGCAGGGGCTGGGCTGGATGATCTCTGGAGGTCTCTTCTCACCGACATGATTCTCGATGGCTTATTGGTTGGAGGAACATCTCATCATTCTCAACTTGAAACCTTAAATGGAGAAAGCCTGGGTGAGTATTTCTCCTTTTAGGGCAGTTGCAGAGGGCTGTAGTGACATGCTGTTGGGAAGTCCATTATTACTGTAGCTGACATAGGTAAGCATTTAGAGGCCACATCCCTGGCACCATCCCAGGGGAGGTTGGATGAAGCTCTGAGCAACCTGCTCTAGCTGCAGATGTCCCTGCTCCCTGCATGGGGTTGGACTAAATGACCTTGAAAGGTCCTTTCCCACCCAAACCCTTCTGTGATTCTCTGATACTTCTAGTCCTTAAAACCTTGTAAAACAACCCCTTAGACTCTGGACTTAGGAGGCACCTAGAGAAGAGCCTAGCAGCCTTGGTAAGAAGTTTGTCTCTTCTACTCTGAAATGAGAGAATCATATTGATAAAAATGTTCAATATTCTCTCTTTGAAAATGAGTTTCAAGACCAAGTGGTCTGCTGGAATACATTAGGGCAGGCAGTTTTAATAGGAATCATTCAAAACATTTGATTTCTATCTTATTTCACTTTTGAAGCACAGATGTTTTGGTTGGGCTCCCTTCTTGGATCCCTAAACCTTTTTGACTATAATATTCCCTACCAGACTCAGATTTATCTGTGTTAAGGACCTAGACTTTGCTCTTTTATGGCATGTTGTAGTGGCTGGATGTTACCTAAATAGAATTATCTGGTGTTTATGAATTTAGGGTGATTTTAATATTACCTAAACACCGTATTTGAAGAGTAAGTATAATTAAAAGTAATTAGGCAAAAAGGAATGAGATTCACCAGATTAAAAGTGAATGCCTGATCACAGAACTTTGGGAGGGGGGGAATCTGTGTATGAAACTTAGCATGGAAATTTGTCTGCAGTAACTGCAGCAGATGGTGCAAGTCTCTTGGTTTTGGTGGGGTTTTTTTTCCACTTTTGCTGACAGTTGTGGGTATTTAATTGGCTTGGTCATCATGTCTACAGCTGCTTGGGGAATTAAAATGTCAAAACCACCACTGGGGTTGATACATGTGTGTAGCTGGGATTGCTCTGAGCTTTGGCTTCTGGCATCCCAAAATACCTTTGTTTTGGTGTCACTGGACTGTAAATGGGCTTCATCGATCAGAGAGAGAAATCTCCACCTCTCTGCAGCTTCCTCCTGCTCTCTCAGAAAAGGCTTTGACAAATCTAAGCTTAAAATGTCTCTTTTAAAGCAACATAAATCTAATATAGCTTCTGCCTTAACTGCCAAAACCCAGCAGTGTTTGGGGGTTTTGTTGAGTGACAGTCGAGTCACAATTTGCTCCTTTCTGTTTGTGAATCATTTCCAGAACCAGCTTCTTCTGCTATGGCAGCTAGAAAGAAGTATTCCATTTCCAGACACCAGACACGTCAAGAAATCCCAGGCTTGGTCTTGACATGCAGTTATTGTACTTTTCTTCACACATACTAATAGTATGTACACACAGAGTTAGAGTTACTAATGACTGAAGACTCTAAATCACATTTCTAGTACCCCTCTGATTCTTGGGATTTACAGCAGCTGTAATTTCCCCCCCCCTACCCCTTTAAATTAGATTTTAGAAGTTTGATTTAAATGAGCATAAAGGCAGTTGAGGAGCAGCTGGGACTTTATGCTGTTGATTTGAAATGATTTGAAATTATGCCTGTGTAGGACGTGCACACCTTGAAACTTTGGCAACTTTACCCCCATGTTGAAGATAGATTGACATGGTCTTCACAAGTCCATACTTAATAAGGATCTTTTATTCCCCTAATTTGAAGCAAATGGAAAGCATTAAGGGATTTTAAAATGTCATTACACTGGGAAGTTTTATTTCACTGCTTTCCTCACTGAGAAATAATCTAAAGTAAGGATGGAGAAAAAGAGAAAAGAAGAAAAAGAAGTGGGGGAGAAGCAGCAAGGAAGCATGAGGAGATAGCTGAGCTGGTCCTGCACAGCCAGCCGTGGCAGGGAGGAGCAGGGAGCTCTTGAAAAGCCAATTCCCAAGAAATCTGAGAGTCCACGTGGGGAAGGAGAGGCAAAAAACAGTCGAAGCATGAGGAAACTTGACTTTAGAACCCTTCTGCATGGAGAAGGGTGAAAGAACAATCTTGGTTACTGAAATTGTGGGTGCTCAGCAACTCATCGTGTAACTGCAGGGTGTAGGTTGGATTTGAAGCCTAAAACTGTTTTGGTTAGGGCAGAGAGATGACACATGTGTTAAGGAATGAGTTTGTAGGTCCCAGGGCACTGGCAGGACACCTTTAACAGGGATGCAGAGTGCAGTTAGTGATGCTTCTCCAGGCACCTTGATTCAAGAAAGTCTCTTCCCAAGAGGAAAACTGTACCAAGTGCAGGGACATGGGCATATGTGACAGGACTTGTCTCCATCTGTCATCAGCACATTCCAAGCAGTGATTATCCCTGTGCTTTGCTGCAACTGCTGTGGAATTCACTATCCTAAGGCAAGTCATTTCACAGCTTCCTTAGCTGACCTCCAGCCTTTGCTGCCATTAAATCCTGTAAATCTCTCTGGTATGAATCCAGCACTGGCAGATAATTTTGGAGATAGCGACTGAGTTACAGTGGAGATAATTTTATTTTTGAAAAAAATAATAAAGAAGAGGAGGGAGTTGATGTTTTGGAGCAAGCTGGTAGTGATGTGGATAAAAGAGTGGTTTGATGGATTCAGAATCTAATGTACTAAATGAGTTTTTTCAGGCCTTAAGATAATTGAGATGGAAAGGTTCTGATGTGTTTAGCTAAGTCACTGACCAAACCCAGAGAAAAAAAGGTACAAGATGTTTCTGTGGTCCATATAAAGCTGTGTGTTTACATGGTCCATAGAGAGTCTTGTTTTTGTGATGAGGATGCAGAAGGCTTGTGATGAGGTACAGTACTGGGACTGAGAAGCACCCACACGTGTTCCTTACAGGACTTCAGCTGACTTTGGCTCTGTTCCCTTTCTGCAAAGTGGGGGTAGAAGCTCTTCACCACCCCCCTGCTTCCCTCTGCCTTCATCTGGGGGCAAAACCTGCTTGGCCTTCTCCAAAGACCCTGCTCCCTTTGGGTTTCACACAGAAGGCTTTATAAATATTCATTTAATAAGGGTTATATTTTAATCTGAACCTCTGTAGGAGGATTGTGTGCTCAGACCAAAGGCTCCCTGCGTGTTGAAAGCAGGTATCTACCAGTTGCCCCATAACCTCTTCCTTTTCACCAGCTCCTTTTTACTTTGTCACTGCCTGCCTGAGGTGGTTTTGAGACATGTTATTAGTCTTTCTTCAGTGAAAATTCCATTAATAGCCAGACTGCTGCTGACCGAAATGGAGCCCAGATCCCTTTCAGAGTATCTCTTTTGTTCATCTGACCTGTCTGCTCTCTCTTGTTGCTTTATTCCAGGTGAGATGTGTTGGTCTGGGCAGGCAGTAGCTGCACTATCAAGCTGGGGTACCACCTAGAACCCCAAGATTATCTCAGCTATAAAGGTCCAGAACTGGCACAGGGAGGCAGAATCATTGCTCTCCACTTCTTTAAATCATTTAGAATCATAGAATATCTGGGCTGGAAGGGACCTCCAAGGGTCATCTAGTCCAACCCCCCTGCCATAAACAGGGAGCATTATTCTTTATTTATTTTTATTTGCACATCTTGATTAATTATTTCCATTTTTTAATATCTTTTCTCCTTGTTATGAACCTTGAGAGAACCTGTGGCCCCTGTCAGATTAAACTTTCATTGAATCACAGCTTCAATCTTTGTAGGATGTCAACTTTGGGCTCTGTGGGCACCGTTTCCATGGCCTCTAGTTTGTGATCCATGTATGACAACAAGGAGCATGAGATGTGGACTTTACTCTGGGATTTTTATCTATCCAGAAGCTGGGGGTAAACACCTCTCAAGGAGGGAAGAATTTATGTGGAGCCTTAGGCTAGAAATGCTCAGGTTTCCCAGTTGATTGCAAAATGAAGCAAAAGGATCCATCTGACAAAAACAAACCTTCAGAAAATAATCTGTAGGGGAGCATTGTGCAGGAAAATCCCTTTTTAGAGAGAAAAAAACCCTCTTGTTTTATTCTCACACCTTGCTTGCTTTTTTAACCACCAACTACCCACCTCTGTGTGTGGTCTCATTAAAATAGTATTAATCTTTGTGTCCCTTTTTTTTTTCCTCCAAATTGTGAGTCATAGTATCAGTTTTTGTGCTGCTGACTGTTGTGAGACCTTGTTAGCTCTTTATTTCTCCCTTTAACCAGGTCACACAGGATCTGTGCACCAGAGCTAATTGTCTGTGGGCTCCCCTTGCATTGAGACCCTCCAGAACTGGGCTTCAGCAGCTGTTTCAACCCCTGATCCTCCCTCAGATTAACTAGTAATTAGACCTCTGGCCATGACTAATAAAGCAGCACTGAAAAAGGTTGGTCTGTCATAAAGATTTGGGGGGAAAAAACCCCAAAAACAAACACAGAACCAAATGTTTTCAGTGCTTGGGTAGCTCTGCTCCTTTTTCCACGCTGTGTAACTCTCTCTTTGCTCTCCTGTAGAGTACAAAACTTGTGTGTGTCCAAGGAGTTAGGAGGATCTATCAGAAGGCACCTACCCTGCTGAAGGGGTTGACATTTAATTGTCTAAACAGCCCTAATCTGAGGTTTTGAGCACCAAAAGCAACGTGGATCCATTCCAGGGCGTGCAAGAAGTGCCAAAACGTCCTTTCCAAACCCAAAGAGCAGGGAGGTGATGGTGAAAGTTCTTCTCCCTTCCACTACAAGTCAGGCTGCTGAGGGTCAGATTTTAAAGCTGCTCCTTGGCAGTGTTTTAAAACCCATCTACATCCCTGAGGGATTTTACAACACCCTTAAAAGCCTGGCCAAAAATATTAAAGCCAGACTTTCAGACTGGGAAACAGGCTTTAAGTCAGCAGGCTTGAAAAATATTATCCACAGAGGCTAAAAAATCACTCTCCTTTCTGTTGCTAATAAATCCCCGTGGTTTTGTTGCTGAAGTTGCCAGCCATGCATTAAGGAATAGATTTAATTTTTTTCTAGTGTTTTAATCATATGACTAATCCTGGGTGAATTCCAAGAGGAGAGCTAGCAGGAACATGCATTTCTCACTGCAAATAAAGACTGAAGGGTTTGTCTCACGTGAAAAGCAGCTTTGCCAGTTCTTGTGCTCCTCCCTCTGAGGAGCTGCTCGTCAGCAGCCAGGGGGAGTTTTGCCTAAAGAGCCAGTAAAGTGTCCTGGGATGGAACAATCTGTGGACACTTTCCCTTTTTTTTCCTTATTTTCTCCTTTTTTTCCTTTTTTTTTTCTTTTTTTTTCTTTTTTTTTCTTTTTTTCTTTTTTCTTTTTTCCTTTTTTTCCCCTTTTATTCCTTTTTTCCTTTTTTTCCCTTTTATTCCTTTTTTCCTTTTATTCCTTTTTTCCTTTTTTTTCTTTTATTCCTTTTTCCCTTTTTCCCTTTTTTCCTTTTATTCCTTTTTTCCTTTTTTCTTTTTCTTCCTTTTTTCCCTTTTTTCCTATTTTCCCTTTTTAGAAAATAAATCTCTTGTTTTATTCTCACTTTGCTTTCTTTTTTCCCCCTTTTTCCCCCTTTTCTCCCCCCCTTTTCTCCCCCC
>NW_008607845.1:0-4619 GCF_000691845.1 Merops nubicus
AGCGGGGCCGGGCTGGGCCGGGACAGGGGCGGGTTCCGGGACGAGGGCTGCAGCCACGGTTTTTGCTGTCTGGAGCCCATGTGGTGAGCTCTGTCCTTGTAATAACCCTTTGTTATGACTGTTATCTATATTGTTATCTATATTGTTATCTATATTGTTACTGCTGTTGTTTACCGTCCCTTCTGTGATGTTGTATTAAATTCTCCTTATCTCGACCCACAGGATTTTGTATTTTTCTCCCTTCTCCCCTCCCATTCAAGGGGGGTGGGGTGATGGTGAGCGAGTGGCCAAGTGGTTCCCAGCTCCCACCTATGTCTAAACCACTACAACTCTTTATATTTTTCCCAAAATAACAACAACAGAAAAGGCAAACAAAAAAGGCAAACAGGAAAATGAAGACAACAAAGGAGCCCAGCTTTGGCAGAGCTGCAGTACTAGGGGGCGTCTCTCTTTGCCCCATCCTAGAGGCGCTCAGCTCTGCATAGAAACTAGCTTGGTTTGCTTTTCTGGTTTTGGAGACACGGGGCAGGGGGGGAGCAGCATCTTCCTCATATCCCCATTGGACTGAGTTCCCAGTGGAATTCAAATATGCTCCTGCTAGTCCCACGGGAATGGATTTCTTCTCCTCCAACTGACAAACCTGCCTCAAGACTTAGAATTGCCCAATTTGATAACCATACACATACATAAAATATTGATTCATTATATGCATGTATATATGAATACATTAATTTATTTTATGCATTACATGACTACAGAGTTGGAAGCTACACTAGATGAACTTTGGCAAGATTTTGAATAAAAAAAAAACAAACGAGAAAAACCCAAGCACGAGAAACCAAAGTGAGCACTCCCTCAAAGAGAAAGAAGTATTGATAAACATTCTGTTGATCTCATCAAATGTTCCAGTCAGAAGTGCTCCATACAAGTTTCTGTTCCACTACTGCAGAAAAACTGAAGTGCAATATGATCTCTTCTCCTCATGCCCATGCATCCTTGCTTACTCTTCTTCCTATGCTTATTCATCCCATCCTGGATTCATTCTGAAGCTCAAGACTGTAGCTGGATGACCTTTGCAAAAGCAGCTCAGCCTGGCTTGAATTCACAACAGGGTACATATGGCACTTCTATATCACTCTGTGCCATACAGAAGCCATCTCATAAATGTAAGGGCGGGCTTACAGTACTAGTATCACCTACACTTCATGGTTATGGAAGTAATTAAAATTTCAGTCCACCACAGGTAGTAGCTTGACCTACATTTGTGCTGGCTAATGACACAGAGTGCTAATGCAAGCTTACTCCTATATAAAAGCTGTGCTAGGTCACCTTGTTCAAATTTATTTAGAATAAAATGACTGTAGGACATTTCTTAACACTTTGTACTAAATCTTGCTCATTCTAGTTGTCATCGCTTTATAAACAGAGAATGAAAATATGCCTCATAAAACTTACATGCAAAGTTATTGTTTCTTATGAGTTTAAATTTGTATTTTTAAAATTATTTGGCTTGTTTACTAATGTAAATGCCATTTTATTTATTAATAATACTGACATGACCATGTATTTTGCAAAAAAAGCCTTTACTTCTTTGTCCATGTGTTAAAAAAACCTGTTCAGGACCTGGAAAACTGGGAAATAACACATCCTTGTGTGGATGAATAAAGGGAGAAAAAGCTTAAATATGAGAGTCTTTTAACAGTCTGTCCTACTTACAATGTAATTGGACTTAATGATGCTTAAAGAGCTTTTTGAGGTCTCATTTCTCTACACAGCAGAGAGAGGGTGTGGGCCGTGGTGGCATGCTTAATAGCCCAGCAGATTAATTATGCCTTTGCAGGGCTGACCATTTTAAATAGCTGGATCTGGCCAGCACCCACTATCCAAATGACTGTCAGGGCACTGTTAGTAAACTGTGCTCAAGATCTTCTACAATAAAAGCAGGTAATTTGAATTATCTGTATGACATCTTTTCAGTGGGTATGTATTAGCCCAGAGAAAATCTCTGCAATACTTTTCAACAGCACCCATCAAAATATTGACAGTGAATTATCCACATTATGAAGCTTATCATGCAATCAGTTTTCTTTCTAATTCACCAATCTTAGCATCTATTCTCAGTGTAGATTATTTAGGAGTGAATAAGGCCTTGGGTGGGTCTGTGCATTAGTCTGATCTATCTGATAAGCACTGGCTTGTAAATGACTTGCAAACTGACCTCTTTGGCAAGGTATGGGCTCACCAGCTGCAGCCCCAGTCACATGATGTGAAATCATGCTGTGTTGGTCCTACCTCCTGACAGGATGACTCAAATGTTTTATGTAAAAGGTCAAAGCAGCAGTTTGGACTTGGCTGACTTTTGGAGAGAGAGAGGTACTTGAGGAAGGAAAAACAGCTGGGGTCTCTACAACACAGTCAGAATATTTTGGGAGTGACTAAACATAGGCTTTTAGTACCATTTTCATCATCTTTAGGTATCAAGATGTCTTCACAAAGCTGCAGATGAATTTCTGGGAGACCTATAAACTCTGAAGGGGCTGCCAGAGACCATGTGGGATCCCCTAGAACATGTATATGGCAACAGATGCCCATGCTTATATAGCTGAAGAGTTTCTTCTCTCTCTTCACAAAAGAGGATATAATTTCTGTCTGATAACTGCAAATGAAACTCTTGGTTGAGGTAGGTAAAAAGGCATAATTTTACATGATTCTTCTCTTAATATGATCTATTTATCTCCATGTATTCTATGGCTCCTGTTGCCATCATATCCATACCACAAAATGATAGAGTCATAGAATAGTTTGGATTGGAAGGCACCTTTAAAGATGATCTAGTCTACCTGCCTCTGTTGTGGGGGGACATCTTACATTAGATCAGATTGCTCAAAGCCCCATCCAACCTGACCTTGAACACTTCCAATCATGGGGCATACACAACTTCTCTGAGTCTGTTCCAGTATCTCACCATGTCTTTCCAAATCTGCGTTCTTTACTCAGTGTGCAAAATCCAGTCAACACAGAGTTGAGATATTTGCTTTTATTCCAGTTCTGCACAGGAAAGGGATGCCAGGCTATAATTTGCAAGACTAGCACATCTTTGAGTCATAACCCAGGTCTTATATACAAAAACAGTTGCAAAGAAATTATAGTAGAGCAAATGATTGTTTAGTTATATTGTCACTCCTAACTTTACAGACAAGAATTTAGCATTCCCTTATCTTGAGGCTACTGCTCATGAGGCCAAGTTGTGCTTACCCAGGTGATACCACCTCTCACTCCACGTCCCTGGTTGTGAGATCTGGAACCCTTGTTAACATTTTTCCTTTTGAGAACACCTTGGGTCTCTTGAAGGGTAGGGTATTCACATTGTAATTAGCTATGTAAAGGGGACCATTTTCGCAATCCTTATGCTATCTCTTCCTTTCACAAGACTCTGCCTCCTTTTAAGCTTAATGTCGCAGTTTCCTGCTTTAGCCTCATCTTATGAAACAACTCTTTGTCATCCTTCTAACAGCCACCCTCACATAAAAAATGTCTTCCTTAAATCCAGTGTAAAGCTGCTCATTTTCAGTTTAAAACCATTTCCCTTTGTCTTGTCACTACAGGCCCTGGTAAAAAGTCTTTTTTTAAGTCCCCTTTAAGTATTGAACAGTGTGGTGGGTTGACCTTGGCTGGCCACCAGGTGCCCACCAAACCTATCACTCACCCTCCTCAATTGGGCAAGAGGAGAAAATACAACAAAAGTCTCATGTATTGAGATAGGGATAGGGAGATCACTTACCAATTATTGTCATGGGCAAAACAGACTTGACTTGAGGAAATCAATTTAATTTATTTATATTCAGAGTAGGATAATGAGAATAAGAACAAATTTAAAGCTACTTTTCCCCAACTCCTCCCTTCTTTGCAGGCTTATCTTCATTCTGGACTTCTCTAACTCCTGTCCCTGACCAGAGCAGGAGAACAGGGAATGGAGGTTGTAGTCAGTTCATCACACTTTATCTCTGCCAGTCCTTCCTCCTCAGAGTCTTGCCCTTCTCCAGCATGGGATCCCACTCACAGGATACAGTCCTTCACAAAATTCTCCGAAAACAGTCCCTCCCACAGGCTGTAGTTCTTCAAGAACTGCACCAGCATGGGTCCTTTCCATGGGGCATAGTCCTTCAGGAACTAGCTACTCCAGTATAAACCCCCATGGTGTCACAGAACCTGCCAGGAGCCTGCTCCAGCATGAGGTCTCCACAGGGTCACAGGCTTGTTCAGAGAATATTCACCTGCTCCGGTATGGAGTCTTCCATGGGCTGCAGGGTGGATATGGTGCTACTGTAGTCATCCATGGGCTGCAGTGGGACAACCTGCTTATCCATGGTCTTCATCAGGTCAAGTGTATCTTAACCCAGTTGAAGTGCATCTGTACTAACACACGTAGTATGGGCAACAAACAGGAGGAGCCAGAAGCCATTGTGGACTGTGACAGCTATGACGTACTCGCCATCATGGACAGGGGCTCCGGGTGGCACCTGTGGCTGCACCATCTAGCCCAGAACCCCTTGGCCCAGCCCTCGCCCCTGCCCCCGGCCCACCCAGCCCCCCTTGGCCCCGGCCCCGCTGCCCGGGCA
>NW_008607846.1:0-17477 GCF_000691845.1 Merops nubicus
CTGCCCCACACGGGCACGCAGCCAGGGCACAACCCCTGGGACAAGGATCCTGGGATCACCTGCAGCTTTGCCATCAGCCTTCGAGTTCTAGTGGTGGGGTCGGGCTTTTTAAGCTAAATGCTCAGAGCAGATCAGCTGATAGCCCGGGTCTTGCCAGGAAGGGCGCAGGAAGCGCTAGGGTGCCCCCGTGCCCCCAAACCTGAGCGGGTGAAGCAGCTGGGAGGAGTTGGTGCTCCCCACATCAGGGAGTAGTGGAGGATGCTGTCTTCCACAGATGGCTGTGAGCTGTTAAATATTTCAAGTCTTTTTTGTTCCTTCTCTTTTGCAGACATACTAGATTCCTTAACTTGTTAAGAATCAAAAAGAATCAGTGTTCATAAATGGATGCCCTGGGAAGAGCAGGAACAGGGCAAGCAGATGTGACATTCACCCCTAGAATATTCTTCCAGTTTCCAAGTGTTTTAATTCAGAAGATTTCTTTAGCCCAGTTTATCTTACCTACTTAGTCATCTCCAGTAGAAGTACTTTTTTGGCAAGGCTCTGTACATGCCTTTTACCTGCTGCATGAAAAAACAACCTCATTACATTTGTATTGAACTGACTCCTCATTTTGGCTCGTGGCCCTTTCTTCTAGTGCTGGAAAGGACAGTGAACAGTCGGCCCCCGCCTCAGTGGCACTCAGTTTGTATTTCATGTCTGTTAAACATGTAATTTCAACATACCTTGAAAAATTCTGCTCCATTTGGAATTTCCCATTTAGGTTTCCGTACATCGAACAGAACAACAGCAATTCCTGACCTAACGAGAGCACATCCCAGATTGTATCCCAGGTAGCCTCCACCTCCTGTCACTACTGTCTTCCTGCTTATCTTAAGCAGTGGTCCAGCATGGTCATTGAGTTTGCTCTCACGTGGTTGGCTGCTGTGGAGCTCTTCTGTGGATCCTTCTTGCATCACGACTGCAAGATAGAAGATGTCTTGAAAGTCCCTGCATAATACTCTGAGATCTGGGTAATTTCAGTAACTTCTATGTTACAAAGCTATTTTAAATTTTTTTATAGTTTTATTATCCTAATGTGTTTAAAATATCTGTGTTCATAATTTTGGGGATGAGTTTTCTACAATGAATCTGAATACTTTCATTCCAAAATTTTGTCTTTTCCTCATACCCACAAGTTTTATATTATATAAAAAAGAAGATAAATTAGGTAATTATAATATCTCCCAAATATTTTAACTTTAACAGGTATGATTACATTTTTGAATAGTTGGTATATCAAAAGTTTTATCCTCGAAAACTCACTAACTTCTGATGTATTAATGCTAAATAGTTGTTAGCTTACTAGTCAGGTAAAAGAAATAGATAAGGAATATAAGAAAGTATTGATTCTGCTTTTAAAATCCACTTCCCATTTGGTTCACAGTTCTTCAGTAATAATAAAAATCTGTTACCATTTTAAACTTTTCTGGTTATGCACTAAGTACATTCAGTTTTCTGTCCAGTTCTTACTGAATTTCATCCATATTGTTCTCACTAGGGCATTCATATGTAGCTAAAGAGACAAGGAACAGAAGAGAGAGACATCTGCTCTCTGGGTTTGTCTACTGAACAGAATATCATTCTGTGATAAGCAATTCCACAGGAATTACCCATCTGTATACTTTGTTCTGTATTAAAAACGAGTTTATGCTACATTAATCACTTCTCTTCAGAAATTCCCTCATATTCTGCTATTAAAATGACTGGTATCCCACATCACAATATATGCTGAGAAATTAGCCCAGCTAATCTTCCCACACAGACAGCCCCTATTGTCCTGGTTCCTTGCTTGGTCTTTGCACACTAGGATCTAAGCTCTTATGCCCCAAATAGAAATCCAGAAAAATACATCTGAAAACTGTCAAATTAAGTCACTGTAAAGTGGGAGCCAAATTGGGTGCCTGCCAGTCTAATATAGGAATATAGACCAAATTCCTGCAGATTATTATGGTTTTCTCATAGTTGGAGCAGGTCCTCATAGCAATATCTCCAGACATGAGAGTACATCATCTTCCACCAGCTGGACACAGGTAGTTAACCACAGTTCTCAGTCATTTACACCAGGTTTCAGCAGAAATTTTGCAGAAAGTAGGCACAACCATCACTGAAGGTGTTCAACACCAGGTTGGATAGGACACTGAACAGCCTGGTCTAGTGGGAGGCGTCCCTGCCATGGGCGTTAAAACTAGATGATCTTTAAGGTCCCTTCCAACCCAAACCATTTTCTGCTTCCATGATTGGTAACAGGCAGTTGCCTCACTGCCAGGGTGACAAAAAAATACAGGAAAAACAACAGAAAAAATACAGCCCACAGTACACAAAGTTATGGACTATTTTTGCTATTGCTTAGTTAATTTTTTATAAGAAAAATATCACAAACAAAATTATTTTATACATTTTTCTGAATATTTCAGACACAAGTAAGTACCAGACTCTCCATACTGTTAGACAGTTTTAACAACAATGTCAGCTCACTAAATTCAGTGAAATGAGTGGTGTGGAAATATGAGCTCCTCATGTTGAAAAGTATCCTGACATTTCCAAAATAAAAATAATCCACATTTCCAAATAAAATTTAAATGAGAATTAACATACTACAACTAAAATAAGTATGCTCTCCTGTTCAGTCAAAGAAATTTAAATCTGCATTTCTACATTATGCTACATAGTAGTTTTAAGCCATATAAAATTATTTTGCCTTATCTTCTGAGAAAAAGCACCTTCTTATACACTCTAAGGATAACTAAGACCAGGTTTGTCACATATGCCAAAAAAAAAGATGTAGCTGGAAAATTATATCTATTTGAATACTTACCATTAATATCTCCTTAAATTTTAAGTAAGCTGGAGGTTGAATCAAAAAGTTTGAAGATTTTGCTAGAAATCTCTTTCTTAAAAAGTACTAATAGCATTAACACATTACACTGACTCCTGGAATTAGAAAATTACTATCAAATTTTGAATGTAAAAAATTTCCTGTAAGGAAATGCTTACTTCCACAATCAGTACCTTGTTTCTCTGAATTTAAAGGAGGTATTCTGATTTATTCATGTATTCTGCACGATGAGCATAGTTACATCTTACGCAGTGCATATGGTGTGAGCTGCTCTTAGCTCCCCTACTGTCATTTCAAATATTAGAAATGCAGAAATTACATCCCATATGAAGTTATGAATCAAACATTTCAGGGTTTTAAACATAGCTAAAAAAGTAGTAAGTACCCTTGGTCGAATCCCGGATTTCAGTGTCCTCCCAGTCCTTCCTGTCCAAGTGAGATGGTGAGATTTCTCTTCGCTGGACAAGCAGTAGCAGAAGGGCATCAGGTACTCCCAGACAAACAGATGTGCACGTGTGCTCAGCCCCTTTTGCTGCTCCTGCTCCTTTGTAGCTGGTGGCTGGGCTAGGAGCCAAAAAAGGGCAGGGCTTAATTTGTACATAATTTACATTCCTTTTCAGGAAAAAATGAAGTATTTTCTCCACATCAGATCCTCCTAAATAGGATGGTAGCTCTTACTGTTACCTGGGAACAGTAGTGGTAAGACACTAGACAATACAAGTATACTATCGGTACCATCATTCTGTAGATAAATGGTACTAGATTAACAAAACATCTCACACTTTAAAAAGTCCAAGAAAAAAAGTTCTTTACTGAAGAAAAACAGGAAAGAAATTCTTAACACTAACATCTAAATATGAACCTCTCTCAGCTGTGTGAAATTTTCTTAGGATACATCTCATCTAGCAGCAGAGTGAATAGAAATACTTTCTTCTTCCTACAGTTTTCAATCTAAATTTGGATATAGAGAAGAAACAAAAAATCTTGTTTGGCAGTCAGTGGTACCTCACATTTTCATCCTGACTATTCTGTCTTCATCCTCAATCCAATCAGATATTTGCAAAGAGATTTAACTGCAGGCGCAACGGTTGCTCTCCAGCTTTCAAGATGAAACAGTACAAGCAGCAAACTAACCGGTACACAACAGAACAGGAGAAGGTGATTCACTATTAAATAATGCATTTTAAATTAATAATTAATTAAATGATTAATAATTATAGATGTTCTTGAATCCCAAGACTTTAAAGTATATGTATACTGTCTCCAGTATACAAAGAACATTCTTGACCCCATGCTAGTTAGTTGGCATCAGTGCTGAGTACTGGACCACAGAGAGGTATTAGATCATTATATTATATTAGAGTATTAGACACTGAGGCTTTGCCCCTTTCATTCAGCAGATCCCATTACCTTCATACATCTGCATTTTCAGGCCACAGAACACGAGCAGTGCCCCAGCTGTGAGGCAGTAAGAACCTGAATGAGGGTTTTTAATTATGAGGGAGATACTATGGAGAAAGCAGCCTTTAACACAGACATAACCAAAGCACGAAGAGCTAGACAGAGGTATGAGTTCAGGTGACAGCTGCGTGCTTGGCCCGAGTCATAGGCAGGATGGGATATTTTGCAGTGCCCCAGGAAACTATCTCAAGGACAGGATTTTGCTGAAATAGCTGCAGCATAAAAATACCCTCTCTTCATCTGACTTACTTACTAAAAATTCTGTATCTAAACCCTAGACAAGTGGAGTTGTCCAGGCTCATCACATCTCCTTCTGCACTCGTTCCCATGCAGCTGCCCACTCGTGGACTGACACAGCCATGGAACCAGAGTGGCGAGGCTCCTGGGACGGCAGAGCGCATCGCTGACCCACTCTGCAGCCCCAGGGGAGCCTGGACAGAGCTGCTCTAGGGTGCAAGTACTTTTGGTGAAAGGTACTTAGCTCCTTGTGACTGCAAAAACAATCATCCTCCTCACAAGGACTAAGTCTAAAACAACAGGGCTGAAAGAAGCGAAGTGACAATGGTGAGATTCACATTTTGAGTGAGAGATGGCAGATAATGTTAAAAAGCACTTAAATCTTACAAAGGAAAAGAGGAAAAGAGCAGAACTCTCCTCAAAACATTGTACTTTGATGTGCTTTAAATTTTTGCTTCAAAAAGAAAACGTGGGATCTGAATTTGGGGAAGGAAACTTAAGAATATATATTTTTCATATAATCAACTGTTAAGCACTGTTACATATAAAATACATCTAAGGAATGAAGGCTTCCTTAATGTTTCCCAACACAATATCAATGCTTTATTAAATTAATGTGTAATTAATTTTATACCCAAAGTATGCATGATTAAAATGTGACATTAAATATTTTATTATGATATGATATTCTTCACATTCCTTGCTAAGTTAGGAAGAGGCAATGCAACTTACCCGCGGCACACAAAGTCCATGCCAGAAAGGAAGAGGAGATTAAAACCCCTTATTCCTGTTACTAGACATAAGGCATTTTTTATGCCTAACACAGCAAAAGAACAACTGCATACTAGGACTACATTAAGATCCTTTGGGCAGTAAGCTCCCTCTGATTTTTATTAGGCAAAGATACTAAGCATCCATCACTATGCACTTCAATAGCTTATCTTTAGTAAAGACATTTTTTCTGTATAGTAATGTAATTACACATTTCTGTATAATATAATCGTAACAGAAGAAAGTTGCAGATATACATGTAGTAGAGATGATAGTATGCTTTTTCTATTTTTCTCATGTCCCATTATCTGTTAATGGCTTTCTTTTTAATATTATCAGATACAGTGTTTCTCAACACATACATAAATATTCTAATTCTAGTTCTTCCTTTCTCTGTGTCTTTGTGTATTTATTTCTGTTACCATTCTGCATGTTTCACCATTTCCTCATGGAAGGAATAAAGCACACACAGACACTTCAAAGCACAGCCTTGGAACGTGTCGTATAAAATGCTTTTCAAGTTACATTGGTCTCATTTCCTTTGTATTTGTAGTTGCTTTGCATGCTACACAGATGGATTCACAGGTCAAATGAAATGGTAGCTGTGAGGCTGCATTGCCAAGTCAGGCTGGAACTACAGGAAGAAACAAAACAACTTTATCAGCTTTTAGTTCTTGTTAGAAAAGGGGACAGTTTATACAATATTTGAAGAGAAGGAATACAAATGCATCATAAATAAAAATACTGCATTAACTTGTACTGAATAAAGGCATGTTTCTATATAATGAGCAGAGATGACAGCTTGGATTCTTACATACAGGAATCACAGAGAAAACAAAAAACACAGGAGCTATATATGTATATGCAGGTTTTAAAAAGATTATTGAAGATCAATCCTAATAGGTTTCCTTTTAATTCAGAGGTTTTCTAACAGTTACTGCACTGGAAAAGAGAAGTACAGATCATCATTACTACTCTATGGTTTGTTTTCATACCCAAAAAACTGGAGGAAATACAAGGGCATGGGAGGTGGTTTAGGATGGATGGAAGAGGATGATCTGTTTTGCACTATGCCAGTCAGATATAATTTAAAACCTTGTCATACCTTCTACCAAGCTTCATTTACAAAGTTCCACTCACCAATATTGTTGTTATTAACCCAGAAATTGTAATGTAAGTTGCAGAACTTTCCAAGTAGGAAAGGAAAAAGGAAAAGTCCTGTAAAAGAGATTAAGTTTGTGATTTGCTAGTTAATAGAGTGAGCCTTGGTACCACATTAAATGTGGCCATGGTGACAGAGGCAGCCTGTATCAGTGAAAATCTGTAAACTTGTGGTTTACAAGTTCGGCCTAATCTATTTGTCAAATTCTGGGGAGAATTTAAGATTCTAACCAATGAAGTCTCTCACATGGTACAAGTCAGAGTTTATCAGTCTTCTCATACAGTAGTTCCACCTGTGCATTCAATGTAGTTACCTAAAGCATAGATTCTCTTCACTGTAACAGAGACAGGAATAAGGTGTTTCCTGACGCTGACAGGCTTCTGGAATTGGATTTTGCCGTCTTACCTCTCTCTTTTTTTTTTTTAACCTATTCAGAAAGCAAGTTTGATAAGGCTTCACAGAGAACTGAAGTGCAGTCCAATGAAAAGTATCCTACATACATCTAACTGATTGAGATACATCAAAATGATTCAATGAAAATTCTTGTGACTTAGTTCTATTAATACATTTGGGCCCCTAAAGTCTTGGAAGTTTGTAGTGACAAATCTAGATACACACTAATAGTAGATAACATGCTTATAAAGCATGGAGAAATTCTTACTGATCAGAATTCTAGAGGACACAGCACAACACACATTTATTGCCATTTTGTCTTCCTTTGAAGCAGCATGAGCTTCCTGGGGTTGACTGAAATTCAGACACATTTAGACGGAGGAATCTGTTACTATGCCATGCTGTCATGTCACACCCCCTGCCATGGGCAGCTCCTGCTAGGCCAGGTTGCTCAAGGCCCCATCTAACCTAGTCTTGAGCTGTTTGTCTTTAATTGATTGCATGCAAGTCAACATACGCAGTGAGTCACAGCAATGACATGGCCTACAAACAAGCCAGCAGAAAAATATACATCTCTGCCAATTACAAAACTCCTCTTTTATTATGTCTTGGATACAGTGAATTGCATTCCAGGGAGCATAAACTGGGAAAGCAAATGACATATACCTGACAGATCCACACTGAAAAGTCATTAACAGAGCACTTGACTATAAGGTCATTGCATCTCCTTAAAATGTTTTCCTCACTAAGTAGCCCTCAGATTGATGGGAGCGTGTAAGACAGGAGTTTCCAGGTAGGTAATAAGCAGGAGACAGAAACTGTATTTTAAAGGACAGAGCTGCTCTGCATAGCGAGCAGGACTGACCAGCCTGCAAGACAACACAGCTCCAGAAGCATGGAGAGAGGCTGCACAGCCAGAAAACATTCCCAAAAGAAGTGAAGTTGGATGGGATGTAATGGCTAAATACTGTAACACCCAAACAAGTATATTTCCTTTTAAGGTTCTCTTAAAGGACCTTTAAAAGAATACCAGAATCTATGTTGTGGTATTGTGACATTCTTTAAATCTTTCAAGGAATAAATAAGAACCTCTTTTTGGCAATACAGAAACCACAACCTTTCTACCTGGATTTACTGTTTTAACATTTCCATTAGTACAAATCCACTCATTTTATCAAAGATCATAATCTAATATTTATATATCCCAAATAAAAATATAACTAGTCCTATTAATTTACAGTTAACATTTTCATATCAAATCATCTCAGCAGTTAGACACATATCAACATACATACTAATAAAATCACAGAAAGTGATGCATAGCACAAAGGACCATTTTAACTGCAGTATTCCACAGTAGGCTGGTACTACCATGGAATGCAGGAATCAGCTGGTGCAGAACATACAACACTAAAAAGAGCTTTTTATGACAGAAATAATTTTTATTTCTTTATGGAGATGAAAGAGATGCAGTGACAGAATAGCCAGTCATTCTCACCAGCTGGCACTCAGGAGGTGCAAAGGGCTCCTGAATAAACTCAGATGAAGTATCTGAATTTTGCAGTCTGAATCAATTTTTATTAAATATTACCTATATTAAACACCTGAGATGAATTCCTAACCCTCTGAAAGACAACATTAAACACCTACAAAATAGTGATGGGTTGTCATTGCAGAGCTTCTCAGTAAAAAAATGGCATTTTATAAATCAACTGGAAAAATGTACGTCTCATTCGTGCAGTTAGCTTAAATTGGATTTTCTTACATGGTACTGGCAAACGTATTTTTAAACTTTCTAGGAAAGGAAACATATAAGGATTTAACAGAATTGCTTAGAAGACTGGCAGTGTCTGGCTATAGAAACATAGCTAGGCACTATCAGCAACAAGATATTGCTTGTTTGCATGCCTGATGATTTCTGAGTCATCAACTCTAAATCCTCTGCTGTCAACATAAAAGCCAAAGACTCGACATAATTATTAGAAAACTTTTCTTGGCAGAAACATTGATTCCAAGCTTTATTTTCTGCACTAAGATTATTTCTTGGACTTCCTATGTGAAGCTGGGATGAAGAATTCTCTTTTTAGTATCACAGCCATCTGTCCTATCTGTTAGGGATAATGAGCACCAGCAAAGAAGTCTCAAACCAACTGCCAAAAAAAGAGATCTTGGACATACCATCAACTGACTGAAGCAATTGTTAGTATGATACAGTAGAATACAAGAGAAACAAAAGTTGTGATCCTGTATAACTACTAACTACAGAAATACATACTTTAAAAAAATTTGTATTAGCTATATTGAAAAATACCCTCGCTACTTATGTTTAAACTTTGGAGAGTTCATGGCTTGATTTCAGTCCTGCAAAGTCGAAGTGGAGTAAGTCAGCAGCACTTATCTGTAATTTCTCTTGTCAGAAGTTCAGTGTTAAAGAATGTATCTTCTCTCTCTACTTGAAGCTAGAAACTTTAAGCATGTGCTGAAAAGCAGCAAGCTAATGGTACCACTCCAAACCTCTTCAGCATCTTTTCTTCATCTAAAATTTAATCCTACAAGTAAGCACACAAGTAGTTTTTAAAATACAATTAAAATTATATAAGCAGCATAGGTTCACCATCACCCCTGACAAAATGGTAATGGAAAACCAATATAAGTTAACTTAATTAACTTTCAATTTTCCTTACTTACATGTTTAATCGTGCCACAGTGCTATGTACTTTCTGAAGTACAGTAACATGACATCTTCCTATTCGCTTTACAAGCGTTAGTTTACCTTGGAAGGCTGAAAGACAGAGATGACTGTGGAACACAAGCCTCTGTCTCTACATGCCTTTAACAACTTCCTTGTTACTACAGGCTGGTTATGTATCTGTTTCCTCTCCAAGCATTTCTCTTTAGTGATCAGCCCATATACGCTGAATTCTGCACATTCTTGACTAGACTTCAGGTTCCATTCTCCATGAAGCAAGTCTTCTTAACCAGCAGGCCTGACTTGATTTTTTTTTTTCTTCTCTTTGAATGACTGAGCAATGTTTGTAAACCAAAGTACAAACTACAGCTATAGATCAAGGGTTTAATAAAGTGTCTCACTATATATCTGCTTTAGTCCAATTCCTTGATAAATATTTTGGCAGGCCTAATTTCTCTAGTGCAACTCTCACATGTCTGCTTCACCTCGAACAGCTCTGTGACAAATGCTTCAGTCTTGTTTAACCCTGAGAAAGTATTTCCACCCAGCAATTTCTGTTTTCCTGTAATCTTTATTTGCCAATTTAAAAGCAGCAGATTTGCTCTGAGTTTAGTCTGTCCAGCAGTCCCTCCCACAACTTTGTAACAATAGTCCAGTGTTGGCTAAGTCTGTCTTTACCATCAGTGGAACCTTTTTTTTCAGTCAGCCTTTTTCATTTAACTGATAAATCATGCAGCCCATGTAGCAATTGTTATTACAGCCTTTACAAGTGGTCCTAACCTCTAAGGTACTCATGTTTGCTCTTACAAGAGCAAAACCATTAATAACTACAAATACACATCTGCGTTGCTCCTTTCACCCCAAAAATATTTGTCTTTGAACTGTTCTTTGTATATATTAGGTTATACTGTGGACTAGCTCAGTTAGGAACTAAAATAATTACAAATATATTCAACTTTGGAAAAAGTCACTGCTGGAAATTAATACATTTTACATTAGGTTTGTGAAATGTTATCATCCCTAAATATATGAACCATATATAAACCAGGAGCTATTTGTGGTGACCATTTACCTGAGCACTTTTTTAAAAGCCAGAATCGTCCTTTGGTTTTACATTCCATTTTTGAAGTAATAACCTGTTTGAAGGAAAAGCAAAACCCAAAGAATTACAACAGCTTTTCACAGAGACATATAATACCTTTGTATCTTTGTTTAGTCATGTACTTCTGTGACAGAAAATCTCATTGAGGATTATAGCTCTTTCCAAGTCCTTTTGCCCACTGTTACTATTGGAATGGCGCTTTCTGGTTCTGAATTGGCAGTTCAGAAGCATAAAAATGAAGAAACTGGAGATCAATATAACTTAACTGTCCTTCAGTCCTAGGCAGGTATCAAAGCTAGCTACAAATGCTGGCAGAAGTAGCAGGGAATGAACAGTGTGCCACCCGAGCCAATTCAGGCTAGTGAGAATCAGATGGCACACAGTGCCAAAAGGGCTATGCCACTTCCAGAAGTGACCCAGCTCCTTGGAGTCTGCAGGGATAGCCCTGCCTGGCATCACACTCTGCTGTTACCTGTTCTACAACCATTAAGAGGGAAGGGGAAAAGAAACTTCATGTTGAGGAAGGACTGTGAAGAGACAAAGAGGAAAAGAAGGGGAGACAAATCTGAACAGTGTTGGCAGAACATCCTATTCTATGGAGAGAGAAAAAAGCTGGAAATGACAGTAAAGAGGAAAAGAGAGGAAGACATAGGACAAATTTTGGTGGGCCCAAGACTTAATAGAGAAAGGAATGAGTCAAATTATTTAGGAAAGCAGAAAAAGACTGATATTGAATCACAGGCTAGGTTAGGTTGGAAGAAACCTTTAAAGGTCATCTAGTCCAACCCCCCTGCAGTGAGCAGGGACATCTGCACCTAGAGCAGGTTGCTCAGAGACCCTTCCAACCTGACCTGGAATGCCTCCAGGGATGAGGCATCTACCATCTCTCTGGGAAACCTTTGCCAGTGTCTCACCATCTTCAATGTAAAAAAAAAAAAAAATCTCTTTCTTGTGTCTAGTCTAGATCTCACCTCTTTTAATTTAAAACCATCACCCCTTGTCCTGCTGCAAATGGCCTTGCTAAAAAGACTGGCCCCATCTTTCTTATAGGCCCCCTTTAAGTACTGAAAAGAGAAATGAGAACTCTGAAAGAAGAATGATTTTGTCAGATCCTCCAGTAAATCAGGAAATGTAAGAGCAAAGAGGAAAGCTTATGGAATCTTCCCAGAAAAACAGGCTAATATATTAGGCTAATATTATATATTAGCCTACTATATAATTTGCTTCAGAGGCAAACAGAAAGGGACATTGATGGTGACTTGAAAATTACCTGAGTTGAGCTGGGCTTGTTTGAGAACAGAAGAAAGATCTCATGTTACTGCATGCAGAGAACACAATTCTAGCAGACAGAGTGAGTGAATGACTGCAGTTAGTGAAGTCAGGATGAGGTAGGTTAGAGGAAGCCCATATAGATTTTGGAAAATAAAAGTAATTGGCATTTCTGAGTAGCAATTAATGCTAAAGGAAGAGATACTAAAAGAACATTGGATCACACTAACAAGGATAAATTTTCTCTTTTAATAATAGATACAAAGAGAATTACATTGATTTGGCAGATGACAGAACTCAGGCAAGGAGAGGAACAACCTAGTGTAATTTCTCTTTCACGTAAGAAATGGAGGGACAACTGAGAGAAAACAACAGCCCTGAACTTGAACATATTGCTAGATTCTGCTCAGATGCTTTACTATGACAGTAACCAATTGTGTGTAAGACCTTAAAACTAAATCTCTCTGAAGCAGACAGATCCCTTGCATATCATTTTCCAAGCCTCAGAAAATTAAAATTAACAGTCCAAGGAAACAGCAATTCTTTTTTAAATAGCAACCATTGGAAGTCAGATATTCTTGTCTTCATGAAATAAAAAAGCAATTATTGAAAGATTCTTGATAAATACTCACTTCAAAGATTTTGCCTGCTTTAAGAAACTTCTAGCTTTTGCTACTTCTTGAGTAAGTTTCTTTAAATCATCTCCTTCAAAGTAAGGGAAAACTGGATCCTGAAAACAGAATTAAAATATTCTACTTTATCTTGCACCTTTTTATTATTTTAAATTCCTGCCCACTGAGCCTAAGCTCTAAATTTCCCTACTCCTATCTACTTGCAGGGAAGGTCTTAATCTTACAAGAGGAGAGCAGAGTAACTCTGGATTGAATATGGTTCTGCTTACTAACACAGGTTTCTACTGTGGCAATACCCACAATCTCCTGCTAGAGCACTAATGTGCTAAACACTGTATAAGGATTTTACAATTACATAAATGAAATACAAGAGGGTAAGGATAAGAAAGCACAGTAGAAGTTAAAGTTAGCTTGAATATCAGTGTCCAGATACAAGACTTTTTTTCCTCCCTCTTTCAAAAACTATATTGTATTGCATACTACTTTCATGGGTTTGGACTCCATTAATTTTTCTAATGATTTTTCTTTTCTAAATGAAGTTTAACTAATGATGAAGAACTAAGCTGAAATGAAACCAAATCAAACCAATCTATTTAACATACATCTTCATCATCAAACCCCTCTGTCAACATTCTGTGTGCTGCTAGTTGTCCATCCACATCTCCAACACTGCAATGGTAGCGCCCTCCTGTTTGGCAAGCAAGCTTCCTCAGAAATTCATTAGCTCCTCTGTTAACAAAGTAGTAGTAAGTTAGGAAAATTGTTTCTCTGAATACAACAGCAATAGAAAAAGTATTTCCAGGAATCAATAAAAAAAATACTACATCAAAACAAATATTTTGAAGGACAGGATTGTAAGCTTCTGTATAATTTCTAGATGTCAATTGCTAATGAAGAATATACACTGCTCAGCTGCCAAAACCCTCCAAGACACGCTGGTTTTGGACAAGGGGTTCAGTGTAGCAATAGAAACATAAAAAGAAACTAAACCAAGAAATCCAGAAGCTAGACTGGCAGGTAAAGGGCAGTAATACGTCACACAGGGGAAGAAAATGAAAGGCTGGGAGACTCCATAAAGGGAAAGAACATTTGTGCATGCCTCTGTATTTTGTTCTCCTGCCTAAGCCTCTATTACGTGCCATTGCCAAACAAAAAAAAAACCGGAAAACTGGTACAGTAGTTACTGTATTCTTATTCCAAGTATGGAATATACTTTTACTGCCATTTATACATCATTTTTACACACACTTTTACTGCCATTTATACATTATTTTAGAGTCCTGACTCCTAAGCACTAGTGTTGCAAAGTCAAAAATAGTCACACATCAACTAATTTCAAGTAAACTGCAAGGATTGATTCTATTCTAGAACTGGACACTAAAATCACAGCTAACTAGATGTCTTTGAAAGGATGCAGCTGACTTTGTTTCAGAAGTGACATCTTTCTCCCATATTAGCATCTTTCCTTAGGAAACAGTTATTGGCTACTGCCCAGTTAACCAAATAAATTAACTCAAAATATTCCTTGAGATCCTGATGATCTTTCCTCATCCATTCTCAAGCCTGCTTTGAAAACTTTTGCCTTTCCTATGACCATATTTTCTGTTGTATGTTCACTTTCCTCTTTTACTTTAATCTCTTTTTACAACTCTATTTCACTGCTGTGGCAATATCAATCTCACTTCAGTGGGATGCAACCTAGGACCCAAGAGAAACAACACTGCTTGTCAGTTTGTGGTATGAGAGGGTCAAAAATTTCTCATGGCAACTGGATAACCCAACAACATTATCCAGTGGCTGTTAACCTCATGACTGCCACTGGGACAGGAGGTCTGGACAACTACTGCATTTTGAGGTGGCAGAGTGGACATGCACCTATTCTAGAAAGCCTGAAGAACTGGGGGTCTGTTTGGCTATTGGCTCCCTGCATCAGAGAGGCACAGCCATGAATGATAATCTAAAGGACCACATATTTTTTTTATACTGTCCCATGATCCTCAATTCTGGACCACACAAAGATCCTTGAAAAGGAACATCCAGAGAGTTATCTTTAACCCACAGCCCACCACGGCTGGTGTCAGCACTTGCCCACTGCTCCTGATTCCTGTACAGGCCAGTGGGTTAACTTTTTCTGCCTCTACAGGGATGTGTATATGACAGACTAATGACAGAACTGCAGGAATGACCACAGTGCTGCAGACACCCCTCCACGTGTGAAGGCAACTCTCTAAAGAGCATAAGCTGTGGGAGATGAAGGCCACGTGGCAATTACTTGTGTGAGAACAGCCTTCCCAGTTCCCACAAGCATGAATGTCTCACTCTGGTGTTCAGTCAACTGAGCACGTGGCCCATCTTAATAACAGCCTTTTGACAATAAAGAAATGAGTAATTTAAAGGATTTTCTGTTGTTCTTGCAAAGAATCATATACCTGTCTGTACAGCTAAAAGAAATGGTGTGGATTTTAATATCTTGTTTCTTTCTCCATCTTTCAATTTCTTTCAAAATCAGACTGCAACTGGTGTCTGGTTTTCCATCAGTCAATACATACAGTGCCTCGATACCTTGGAAACTGAGAGCCTTCTGAAAAGCAGAAAATAAGCTTAAATAATTTGTGCATTTATACAAAAAGTTTTACTTAAGAATGAAAACACTATTCCAATGATTTAATATAGTTTTATATTTACTGCATCATTAATCAAGTTAGTATTGTCTTTTTCATTAAGGGTGAAAGAGATCAAGGGTACACATCTGAAAAATAAACAAGTAGATGACCTGTAGTGTAAGATGGTATACTCATAAGCAGGGCACCACTAAAAACTGACTCATTGAAATAAATTAACTGGTTATGGGGAACTGCCAGCAGAAGAGTTTTACACTACATTTTGTGGGGATAAAAGTGCTTAAAGTCTGTAGATCAGGTCTTCAAAGACTTGGGCCTTTTATATTATGAAAACCTGCTATGGTAACTGACCCAGTGGACATTTCTGTAATACAGACATGCCTTACAGTTCTACGGGACTTGATCGTGATTAATTCCATAAAATTTATAAGGAGACTCTGCAAGGGTGTCTGGAAGAAGACTCATTCATTTAAGGCAACATTTCTTTTTTGATTTCAATTTTAAATATAATGAAATGGCAAGTTCTTTCAGTCTCTGTTTTAGGTTATTATTACTAGCTAATTTTTTATGCTGAGAATTTTTATAGCAGAAGAGTTTCTTCACCTGTTAACTGAAGTTCAAGAATTGTACCCAATGTCCATCTGATTCCAACAAACACTGCTTCTTTAAGAGGAGATGTTACCAATGCTTCTCAGTATCTGAAGAGCAGGTGCCAAGAGGATGGGGCCAGACTCTCTCAATGGTGCCCAGCGACACGACAAGGGGCAACGGGCACAAACTGGAACCCAGGAGGTTCCATCTGAACATGAGGAAAAACGTCTTTCCTGTGTGGATGCCAGAGCCCTGGATCAGCCTGCCCAGAGAGGTTGTGGAGTCTCCTTCTCTGGAGCTATTCAACACCCACCTGGATGCATTCTTGGGCAATCTGATTTAGGCAAACCTGCTTCAACATGGGGTTGGTAAAATGATCTTCAGAGGTCCCTGCCAACCCCCACCATTCTGTGATTCTGCGAAAATTCCCTGTTTGGCTCAGAGCAAATACACAGAATCACAGAACATCTGGGCTGGAAGGGACCCCCAGAGGTCATCTAGTCCAACCCCCCTGCCATAAGCAGGGACATCTCCAACTAGATCAAGCTACTCAGAGCTTCATCCAGCCTGATCTTGAATGCCCCCAGGGATGGGGCCTCCACCAGCTGTCTGGGAAACCTTTTCCAGTGGTCTGTCATCCCTCATACTGAAGAACTTTTTCCTAACATCTAACCCAAATCTCCCCTTTTCTAGCTTAAAGCCATTACCCCTCATCCTGTCACTACAGACCCTTGTGAATAGTCCCTCCCCTGCTTTCTTGTAGGCCCCTTTCAGGTATTGTAAGGTTGTTATAAGGTCCCAGTCACAGCTGTACTTAAACACCATTTTGAGCAACTCACTATTTTTTCTCTCAGTATTCTTTGAAAACAAACATTAATGTAATTTTTGTATTTCATGTTTTCATAAACTCCATAAGAGCAATGAATACTAATGTCTACAAGCCCTGGGGACAGAAACAGTGGCTTGATTCCAGATCTGTTCAGTGTTTGGCTTATACAAATGTTGCATGCTTTGACCAAACAATCTTCCTAAAATACTATCGGTCAGATGGAAGTCTTTTATCACCACCAGACATGATGCCTTCTCCAAAATGTGGTACACTATTTACTAACCTGTAAAGCCATAAGGATGCATGTATTACCATGAGCACGGAACCGGGACACCCACTGCACAGCATCATGACATGCTTCATCAGTTGCCTTTACAAGACACGACTTCCAACTCTCTGTATTTTCTGCAAATCTCAGCAGGCTAAACCTGAGGAAAAAGATGGTCCACAACATTTAACCCTAACCAATACTATCAGTCACTTCAGATAAGCCAGTTTTGAAATAAATAAAGCAAAAATAACAAAAAAAAAAAACCAAACACAAAACCATGCACACTAGGTTAAAAAAAAAAAGCCCCTACAAAGAGCCTAGCACTGGATTAAGGTTTTCAGCTTTGGAAGAGTGAGAAAGCATATCCTATGCTGCATGAACAGAAAATCTATGGGAATGCTAAGCCCAAAAGGATAAACAGCATCAGCCTATGGCAGATGAGGCACAAATCTTAGAGAGCTCAGAAATAACAGTAGGTTACAAAGAACAGAAAAAGCAGTTCATGTCACATGTACATTATGCACTAACATATAGTTATATGTATATAGGCCAAGAGGAACCTAATGAGCTTCAA
>NW_008607847.1:0-205 GCF_000691845.1 Merops nubicus
GAGAGAGTATTTTTCAGTCTAGAGCCTCAAGGATGCAGGTAGTCCCAAATTTCCTGCCTCTACTGGGAGGGTATTAGGGGACTCTCACATCCAGCAACTTCATTCAGGGCTAAATCTTTTCCTCTTATCAGGGCCTGGATATTTTTACTCCCTGCCAGATATCTCCAGGAAAGCGACCCCGTGCCTGGAGAGAGTATTTTTCAGT
>NW_008607847.1:940-1182 GCF_000691845.1 Merops nubicus
GGGCCTCTCCCACCCAGCAACTTCATTCAGGGTTAGGTCCTTTCCGTTTAGAGCATGGCCAGGATATTTTCAATCCAAGCCACATTTCCCAGGGAAAGCGCTGCCGTGCCTAGAGAGAGCATGTTTCAGTCTGGAGCCTAAAGGAAAGCAGGTAGCCTCAAGTTTGCTGGTTCTGCAGAGGGAGTATTAGGCGACTCTCACAACCAGCATTGGCCTGCAAAGGGAGCCCCATTCGTAAGAGA
>NW_008607848.1:0-12175 GCF_000691845.1 Merops nubicus
GGGTTGGAACTACATGGTCTTTAAGGTTCCTTCAAACCCAAACAAGCCTATGACTCTAAAAGCAATGGTGAAAAGTGAAAAGTATATTCTTGGGATGTTCACAAAGAGTGAGCAACCCTCCAGAGTTCCTAGGCATAAGCACAGTGCTAAAGTAATACTCTGCAAACAAAGCAAGAAGGAGGATTCCTTTTAGATTTGCTTTCAGACATTACTTGGATTAACACCTCAACCTCTCTGCCACCCCCTTGGGAAATTTTCTCACATATTTTAGACTTATTTGAAAGCCTTTGTCTGGAACCAATTGGGAGTATAATCAAAGTAAATGAGAACCTCAACTCAAAATAAGTGTCTAACAGAGTTTAGGAGATCCTATATATAATATAATAAAAGTAGGCTTTTCAGTAGTTTGCAAGTCTGGGATGGAAATTAAGACCAAAATTATGCTGCAGCTCTATTACCGACTCCACTGGATCAGTCACCTGATCTTTCTTCTTTCTTCCTCTCCTCTTTCTTTTTCTCCTTAGCTTGGCAGTTCTTAAGGGCAGAGACAGTCCCTTTTCACTTCAGAGCACCTAACACAAGAGGACCTTGGACTACATTTGGGATATCAGGCTTCACAAAAGAAAACTATGAGTTTGGTCATGGGTTTTTTTTGATATCATGGCCTATGTCATGTAGATATCCTTCCTGAATCCAGCTTTAAAAATGCATTAGGAATAACTATTGAAGTTAACCTTGTTTGTTCTGCCTGTTAATTCAAGTCCCAGTCATCAGCAGCCAGCTAAGAGCTTTTAAACGTGGCACTAGGCAATGACACAGTCCTACTGACAGGCAGAGGCTCACCATGAAGCTGCAAATTGTAGCTGCTCTAATTCTCAACAGAAAGACTTCCGTGGTTCATTTTATCCTCAATCCACAGAAGCTGAATGACTGAATGTGTCAGAGTCCTGCAACACCATTCACAACATCAGTTCTTTGCAATTCCTTCTCACAGAAAGCTGCTTCCTCTCAAGCTTGCTTATTCTTGCAAAACATTGTGGGTGCCAGTAAATGACAGGTTACACTAAGCAGAGACAACTGCTCTTGTGGGGGCCTCCTGCAGGTCCACCAATGAATACTGAATTTCACACCTCTGACACGACCAACCCTTGGGAGTGCCTGACACCTCTCCACAGAAGAGGCACTTGTAGACAATTAACTGAAGCTGTGCAGTGTTTCCAGATAATCTCCCTGCTTTAAAAGGTTTCAGATTAAGGCTGAGGATCAAAAGCAGGGACAGGGAGCACTTGCTGTAGGTAGCTCATTCTTTTAGCAATTGCTTTTTCTATTAGGTTTGTATCTCGATGTCAGGATTCAAGGGCAAATAAATACATCCAAGACAAAACACTTCAAGACAAGATGACACTTGAATATCTGTGTGTATTTCACAGACATACCCATGTTTGTAAGTTATTATATTTTATCAGGTCTTCTCTTGGTAGCAGTCTAAGCATCTGGTTCAATGCTTTGCCTTCATTTTAGTGCTCTGTTTCATACCAGATTCAACTAATAATTTAGCAAAATGAGGTCATATAATAGAATTACCAGGACTTATTCTCTTCTAGTATCAGTACGTACAGTAGCATACACCAAAATACTGTTCACATCATGGGACTTAATCCTTATATGCACTTGTGCAAATGAAAGAGAAATCAAGCTCCCTATGTAGGAGTAGGAAGCTGGAATCCCAGTCCCTGCTCATGTGGGAGGCAGCTTAGCCAGAGCGATAGTTTTTTTGGCATGAAATTCTCAGGCTGTGAGAACAAACTCTGTAGATTGAGCAGCTAGGTCTGAGATTACCCTGAAGTAATCCTAATTTGCTTGTAAAACCAGCACCACCAGGAATAAAAGAATTGGTTTAAACCAATTTTTTTGGTCCCTCTACCTATCCAGTCCCACTCTCAGCATCTTCATTCACCTTTAAAAATGCTGATGGAAAACTTAAAAATTTTCCCTCACCATTAAAAATGGTGGTTGAAAAAAACTGTGTGCAGAATGTGAGAAAAAATTTATGTCACCAAATTGATTAAAATAAGAAGCTAAAGGCACACATAGACAAGACAGATGTATCCATCAGTTTGAAGAGCTGCCAGGAGCAATAGGAATGAGATATTCTCAGTACCTGAGGACACAGACATGAAACAATGACAAAATACTTATTTTTAGTCATGTCTGCTAGTTGCTTATGTAAGTGATCTTGTAACAAACAAGAAAGGTGCTTTCAAGTAGAATTCCACTCAAAAAAGGTTGCAAAGATTGGCAGAATAATGGCATACCTAGTTACTGCTTCCCTTTCTGTCTTTTCTAATTGGTGTGTGGTACAGGGCTGAAGCTAATTTGAGTTATGGTAGTACTAGCATTGATCTAATAGCATCAGTTGTTCTATTTTTGTATAACTTTGTGGGAGGAAATAAAAAAATCTGCAAGACTTCTGTGTCTTGCTTTCTCTAATTTTGGAAAACTAATAGTGAAACCAGGGGGCATCATGGATGAAGCTGAAGATTCAAGACATTCAGAACAACACAGCATCACAGAAATGGGGGCAGTGAGGCACTCTTAAACAGAGCTGATAATGGGGTGCCATAGTTTTGACATTAATGTATCCCTTATTTATGTCAACATAGTCAAGATTTTTCTTACACTGCAATCAAAGGATGTGAACGTCCTGAAAACAAAAAAATATCATTCTTGATGGGAGCTTACCTGTGCTTTTTTCTGTTGTATCTGGGTAAAATAGTCTCAGTTTTCTGTGTTGCTACTTGATCTAAATAGGACAAAAATGCCTGGACATCATTTTGGGCTTGTTCATGGCAAGACTGTCTACTTGTAAATGTGTTGAACATCATCCACCCCAGGCATCAGGGTAAGAGAGAGTCCCATAAACACAGCTCTTTCACTGGGAAAATCATTAGGAGCTGCTGAGCATATTAAAAATTGAAGAATTCATGGGGAAAAGTGTGTTCTGGCCATACAGAAAAGGATCTTTAACATTTTGTGCAAGCATATCTTCTCACTATGTTCTTCTAAAAGAGACATGTATGTGCATGCACATCCCATCTCTATGAGCCTCTACAGAAGTCTTTTAGTGTAATTCTGCCTGAACTTGCTTTGCCTAACATGTACTCAATGATGTTTAGTGCCTTATGCTGGAGAAAAATTATACAGTGAAGTGACTCAGGTAGATCCAGTGGCAGTCATTCAACTCAGAACGTCCTTTGACTGATAATATATAAAAAAGGAAACATCCTTTTGTACATATTGTACACAATAAAAATTTTTTATTATTATTATTTGGGGGGAAGGGATTCAAAACTCTGCAAGACCTGTGTGTCCTGCTTTCTCTAATTTTGGGAAACACTATAAAACCAATAGCAAAACCAGGGAGTACCTGGGATCAAACTGAAGATTCTAGACATTTGGGACAATACAGCATCTCAGAACTGGAGCACAGTGAGGCATTCCTAAATCCCTGGTCCATGCTGAGATCAACTACTCCTGTTGTTTTCTTTGCCTTTCAGTAAACTACTTCTCTTGACCACAGTTTTGAACATGAGTTAAAACCTTTCTGCAAAGGAAGATGTGGGGATTGATTAAAAGTTGAATACTTTGAAGATGAGATTCCATATGAAATGGTAGGGATTATTTTAAAAGCCTTCAGTCTTGGAGTTAGCCACGTGGCTTGGTTCATTTAAAAACATACATAATGAGATAGCAGTGATTGTTTTTAATATCTTTCTGCCTCAAGATATGAGTTAGAGAAATTCCACAAAGTTTCTTAGTCTTTGCTTTCGTAATGCTGATCTCCCTAAACACCAAAGGTTTCTGACAGTAGAAAATTTAGAATAAAATACAGAGGTCAATCAAACACCACTGGGGAAGAAACTGGAGAGAAGTGGGGAGAAGGGAGAGACTGCTCAAACAGACTATTCAGAGATCATACAACAACCTACTTTAGACTTTCTTGCTTTTTATGGATCTCTCTGGGCAAGGAAGCGGCTTCATATTTTTTCAGATATAAGATTTTATTGACTATTACATCTCTTACCTTGCTCATAAGGCTCTTTTCTCCTTCAAGGTAGAATCATTATGATTGTTCTTTAAGTACTAACAATGTACTTGGCATGAGATGAGACACGCTGCCCTATGCAGCTAGGAATTCAAATAGGTTGACTCCATAAATCATGTACAAAGTGCAGTGCAATACCTGCCCCGAGGGATGCCAGAATAAAGAGGTGAAGTGACCTTAGCCAGAATCAACACCAAAATTAATTTTACAGCACTGCAAGCATTTTATGTCAAGAAGTATTTAAAACGCTACTTCTTTCTTTTGTGTGTGTGTTGAAATCAGTAACCCTGCATAAAAATACAAGACTGAAACTGGAGATTCAAGCATTTTTCGAGCAATTTAGTACTTGATATCAGCTAGACTCTTGCATAATTCATAATCACTGATTTTCACAAAATGACTCTTGTATCAAGCTTAAAACTTCTGCATGAAACTCTGGTCTCTCATTCCAATTTAGGAACACAGAAAGGAAAAGATAAAAGAGGCAAAAAGAGGCATCTGAGTCAAGGATATGCCTCTGTGCTATCCCAGCAGAGCAGTTTGTTTAGTAAACAAGCATAGACATAAGCTAAGAAGCATCTCTAGTAGAAGATGAATAATGCTTGTCTTTGAGCACAGTTCCTTCCCTGCCAGTACTGCTGGAGAAATGTGAGGGGTTTTGTGCAGGAGCTGCTGCATAAAAGCAAAACTGAAGCCTTGCCCAATCAACATGCACGGGTGAGGAGAGAGGAAAAATCACCAAATTGACTTGCAAAGACTTCCTTTGGAAATAGACCCCATTCAAACTGAAAACAAGCAAGCAAAATCCAGAAATAAAACTGTCAAGACTTCATTGGACTGACTGATGAAGAGAGGCAGGCTTCTAGTGACAAGTGGATGTAGAGATCTGCTCCAACACCTACGGTAAGAGCTCCCTTTGGTAACACTTCACCTGCTTATCCTGCACAACTACAAGGTACTTGACGATTCCATTTTCCTTGTACTAAAGAGACCTGCCCACAGGTCTGGGATTTTCCAAACCTGTGCTCAGCCTGTCCTCTCCTCTGCCTTTCCCTTCTGTAAACCTCTCTGTTAGGTCTTCATAGTTTTCATTTCATCTTGAACATTGTTGGTAGGCTTTATGGAATGTGCCACATCTTATCACACGTCCCATCTCAAAGCAACCACATCCATTTTGAATTAGGCATTATTTAAACAGAAATCATTCCAGCAGCTTTTCTCCAAAGCAATCAGAAGGAAAACCAGCTGACAAAATGGAAACTGCAGCACGTTCCCTGAAATGAGTAGATGGGGAACAGATGTCATGGCTGAAAGTGAGAGGTTAACCTGACATCAGTATTGAAAGGACAGCAGCAGGGAGTGCAATCAGGGCTGAATCAGTGCTCTCATCTCGCACATCCTGACAAATCTTTCTTGCTATTTATGGCCTCATTTGTCCTCTGCTCTCTGGGATTGCAGGTGGCAATTATGGGAGAAATTGTCAGGCTTCTTTTCCCCTCTTTGTCACTGTCCAGCTTACAAAACCTGTCAGAGATTGCTGCTGAATGAGGAAATGGAGTTTGTCAGCTAGGATGTGAACCTCGTGTCAACAACTGCACTGCTCAGGTTTGGCATGGCCTTTGACATGTATATTCCCTATTAGTGCCTAGAAAAGGCAAAAGATCTTTACACTCTTTTTGGAGGAAAGGACTAGTATCATCCAGAAACTTTATTCCTGCTACTTAGTAAATCACCTCTTTGTGCCCTAAGACCACAGCTGTGATTTCATTACCATGCAAAAATAAGAAAAATGAGCATAAAGATTTTTTTCTGCCTGTAGATAAGTACTTTTGCTGTAAAATCCTAAATATGATATTTGCAACAGAAACTGAATAGAGCTAAAAGAAAAATAAGTTTACAAGATCATCTAGTTCATCTCTCCTGTAATGGGAGATCAGACAAAGCCTTCCCTGACACTATAAATTACAAAAGCAAATCAAAGCACAAAAGACAAACTTTACTCAGAGCTAAGAAGCTGCTAGGCATAAAAGACTTTTTTTTTTCCATATCAAGCCAAAGAACAAACTGTCTCCTCAACCCTGTTTGGAGACACTGGATTTAAATGTCATCCTCAAGGCACTTCTTTTTTCTCTTCCTAGAAGGCATCTTTGTCTTGTTTCCTAGTTCATCCTCACTGACCCACAGGGAAAATTGCTGTGACCTCATTCATGATTTCAAAACATGCCAACACTTCTCCTGAACACAAAGCCATAGTCTCTGCACAGATTTTTCAAGAAGTATGAGGACAGGAGTGCCACTATGTCATCTCCTGCCTGAAAAATACCATTACAGAGGGAGGTGTCTTATGGGTTACCCCCTAAAACACATCACTAAATATTCAACATTTTCCTCTGCATCCTTAGTAGAAATACACCTTTTAAAGGCTAAGTGCTTGTGCACACTTCAGTGAACAGCAGTGAGCAGCAAAAGGTAGAAGCAGTAAGAGAATATATGGAACATGTTTGCAGGTGGCAGAAGGGTTTTACTTTGTTCTGTGTGCTGGCTTTGTCTACCACAGATAAGCACAGGCCTTCAAAGATCTGTAGGAGCCTGGAAAAGAGAGACAAAGTGAGTATGTGGACATGCATATATATGTGTGTGTGTGTTCACGTGGGTGGGGAGGAGAGAGAGTGGAGGAAAGCACTCAGATGTCTCTGGCAGAAACAGAACCTGAGTCTGGTGTCCAGGATCTGAATAAGGCTCCCATCATATGGATATCACCACAGCTTTTAGACTTCTTACTGCAGAGAGCAAAATCCATTTCCTAATTCCTCTCACCAACTGCCAAACTACAGCATCCACCAAGAGCACATCCCCTCCCTCCTCTGATTTTGTTTGTCTAAAAATACAGCCCTGATCATCTGGGATGTAGCTGCAAAGCATAAATTAATGTATTTCCATAGCATCAAAGAGCAAGACACACACAGCAGAAGGACAATCTGTATGCAGCAGTTTAGAGGCAGCTGCTGCTCCAGCCTGTTCTGATGGCTGGGCTGGCACAGGCATCAGTGACTGCTGTGGACATGTCAGTAAGGGGTGGTTTTTACCAGATGAAGGACACATGGCTTGAAAGGCAGGTCAGGCCAACACAGAAAATAAGAGCAAATGTTTTCTGTGAGGCAGAAGCCAAAGAAAGAACCTTTGACCTCTCTTCCTATAATAAATGCAACGTGTCTGATTACAGAGCTTTAGCCTGCAGGGTCGTTCTGCACCATGGTGTGATCATGTTCTGCACTCTGGATGCTATTACAGGTTCAGTATAGTTTTATATATATTTCCATAATGATAATTATGTATTTCCATAATGGTCACATGTTCTTTCTCAATGATTTTTCCCCCTCACACTTAGGCAGTATGAATAGGCATACAATGCTGCCACATTTTGAAGGTCAAGGACTTTCACACAGCTCCTTCATCTCTAAAATATACAAATTTTTGATCACCATTTCTGACCTCCATTCACACTTATTGTCAGTGAATCCCATGTCATTAATTACCTGGTTTCTTTCACTTTTACTCATGCCATCTCCATCTCTGTTACTGTGCCCTACCTCCAATGCAACAGATACTCTCCCCATAGCTTAAATTTCAGCATTGTGCACAAACACTGTCCCATTTCAATAACATGCTCCTTCCTCTTCCCCATCAAGAGTATCTGAATAAACTCTAGCTAGGGGGGCTCCCCATTTTGGTTGAGAAATCTTGTTTTGTGTAGAACTGCAAGCAAGTAACATTAAATTGTTCAAAGTATACATCTTTAGGTCTATAGATCCCCATGATTCTTGTTTTCCCCAGATTTCCTTTGAAGTCCCCTCCCACTGATAATCTTTGTTCTTCTGTTTTCAGGAATTCCCAACCCATTTACTTTCTGATCCTCCTTATGCTAGATTGGTTGTGTAACACACTTTTTTTCCTGAAGGGGAAAAAAAAACCAACCAAAAAAACCCCAAAACAAATCAAATAACCAAACAACAAACTAAAGGCCTTGGAAGACGTTTGTTTAATCGTATTTGTACCCTTCCTACAATCCTTATTTAAAAACAAGCCTAAACCAAATGAGACTGAGAGACAAATTAAAGAAGCATCTTTAAACTCCTTTGATTTTAATGATCAAACTAACTGTGGGATGTTTCTGGAGTGTGGAAAAAAGAAAGATCTAATTCCAATACGAGGCGAGTGAGACAGGTCAAAAGGCAAATCAGGGGAAATTGGGGGAAAGAAATGACAGGACTAAAGAAAATAAAAATGAATTAGTTAAGCTGAAAGAGAGGTGGGGAGGGATGGAGAGCTAAGCTGCCTGGCATGATATTAGGGAGAAAACCTCAAAGTTCAGAGACATGTTTAAACATTTTTGGGCTTGCTGAAACCTCAAGCTCCCAACCCAACGAGTTAAGTATTCTAATAAAAGACACTCCCTGCAAAACTACAAGTGACAGATGGAGAAAACATGACTTCTAAAGTAATAGCTCTTGTAAACCATTTAATCTCTGCTTCATTAAAGGCAAAAAGGGGGGAAAGTGAAATGACTGTTAGAGAAGGAGCACTGTTGTGGATGGCATTTAAACACCACAAGCCTTATGGATGAGTAATGCATGTGTTCAGGAACTGCTGCTGAATACAGTACAAAGGCTATTTCACTCTCCTCTGACCTTTCTGCTGAAGGAGCTGCTATTTTACTTCTCAATAATGAGATTTCTTTAGTGCTTAGAAATTCAGATTGAATTGGGAAAGCCACAGGAGCCCTGATGCAAGGTGTTTTTACTAAAAAGAATTAGCCTTGCATTTTATAAGTGGAAGATCAATATTAAATTAGCTCTTGCACTGAAAGAATGGTGCTCTTTCTTTGCAGCAGGCTATCACTTCATGTCACACAAATCAATATCTTCCCATCAATAAAGCCCCTGATAGCTATAAAAGCAGCTTGGGGAAAAAAAAAATTCCCAAATGATCCTTGGTTGTTTTATCTTCCCAGCAAATAAGTGAAAGAAATGTACTTTACCCAAGAAATAAACTACAGTTGGATGGGGACAGTGACTTATTTCTGGCTCTGCAACTTCAGGCTGAACACCAACCAGCAAAATAGCCTGGAAGTATGAAATTATGTCAGTGGATCCCACTGAACATGCACTGACATCAGAAAAATGCCAAGAGATACCCCCTGCTACTTTTTTTTAGCCACTGCAGTAGGAATGGTCTCTTCTCCTGGCTCTCCTGAAGCACACAGGTAAAGTTACATGCAGAAATGTGTGCTGTGTCTCCACATGCATTATCTTACCTTCCTGGTACCTCTCTTGGGCTACACTGGGCTTGGAAAGAGGCTAGATACTAGTGAAAATATCACCTATTACTGCATGATGTTGAGGTCATTTGCCACAGGGAACTTTCAATGAGCTCACCATGTTTCCCACACGTAGACAGGAATTTTTCTTAATTCCTGTAGGTTTTGTTAAGATTTAGTTCTAGAGAGACTGGGAAGTACTGAGGTATTCTTATGAGAAGACCTACATAAGCTCCAACACAAACTGCCTTCAATGCATTGCTGGTTCTTGTTGCTCAGAAGACTCATGTTTGTTCTGCCCATTTCTCTGAGAAATTTACTAAATATGTATTTTTAAGCATGAATTTCTTTAAAACTACCTTCTATGAGTTTATAAAATGAGCTTTAGGAATTCATGGGAATGCCAAGCAGTGCACAGTCCTGGGTACTGCTGGCCTGTCCTTGCTCATCCATCACAGAGATGTGGATGCCACCAAAGCATGGGGAAGCCAGGCAGGGCTGGCCACCCAGTAGTGGGTGATCACCACTGCAATGTTCACAAATACATATTAATTTCAATCTCTGTTAGACTCTCCTGAATGTTTTATGAAGGGAGCTGAAAAGTCTTGATTCTTTCTCAAAAGCAGGGTTCACTTTCTGACTTTCTTTCTCACAGCAACTGTTATAATGGGCTCCTGAAGTATGAGAGCTCCCGACAGCTCGAGCTGCCTGCTGGGTTTGTAAAATCATCACCTTGAGCAGGTAGCAAGTGCTGCACAGAGTTCTTGGACATGCATCTAAAGGTTATGTTTAACATGAGATTTGGCTTGGTAGGCCTAATAGGGAGTAGTTAAACCAGAGTTTAATTCTTACAAAACTCAGCTCCCTTGTGTGAGGCAGAAATGACTGCATGGTGGCTGGGAATCTGATCTCATCAGGGTTCATCCTCAGGAATGAGAAATTAATGCCCACAGTCAGAACATGAACCTGAGAAGTCTGGGCCAAGCTCCACCCAAATGATGTGTGTTGATTGCCCTGCCATGAGCAAACATCTTGCAAGGAACTGGCCTGGTGCACCTCAAGGATAACCTCTGTGCTGGAGGCAAAGAGCAGCTCAACTCATCCAGAGGAACCTTCCAGACATCCCCCAGGGGAGAACTTCCTGAGTACAACTCAAAGCCCTGAAGAAAGACAGGCTCTGGCTGCCTCCATCCAGGGAACTACTGGGGTCACTGCTGGCTGAGGACTTTTGCACTCCCTGCAGCATGTGTGTGCTCTCTGAGGCAAGGTAATTAGTCTAAGCAGAATATCATGTTAATTCTGCCATGGTGGGACCTGAACTTGTACCTCCAGCAGCATGAGACCTGGACAGGGATCCTAATTCAGGGCTTTGCAAGGTGGATAAAGAGACTCATTTAAAACTCTTTTATATCTATGCATTTAGCATAGGTAGATATATATCTATTTGCACTGAGAAAAACTTCATCTCTCTTGTTTCTGCTTATTGTTGATATGATTTACATGATTTAAGACTTTGTGTTTGCCTGCACTGGGTTGCAGCTTCCCAGTCACCAACTTAAAATAAAACTGAAAAGACCTTCCATTTGTGAAGAAACAATCTCAGAACAAAGTGGATGTACAAAATTCTACAGAATTATCATCCAGAAGATCTTGCCTAGTAAAAGGAAGTAAAGCTACTTGGTAAATTGGTAAATTAGTAAATCCCCTACAAATCTATACTTGATTTCCTGGCATGTGACCTTTATTAGCTTCAAAATATTGCTGTCAAGAAAAACCTTCAGAGCTGACACCTTCATGAATCTCAGAGGAGAAGGAGATTTCAAAATGCCATGAATCTTGTTCCACCTGCTCCCTGTACATTGCTCCAGCACAGTGATCTTCTCATGAATCTTCTCTCATGTCACCCTTCCACTGGTGGAAGTGCTCATCTTGGAGGTACTACTGATTAAAACAATGCAAATGAACATTCAGCAAGACCCAAGAGCCTCCACGAGGATGACAAACTATTAAAATAGTATTCATTCAGTGCTGAAGAATTGCTTCCAAGAGGGGCTTGGTAGGAAGTGTAGAGGAAGAGGATGCTCAGTGATGATCCCTTATACTGTCTCTCTATTAATGCTGTATCTGAATCAGCATACAGGAATAAGCCACTGCTCACCATCCACTTACCACACCTCCAGACACCTACTGAAGTAATGCCACAACAAATCACATGCAGGACACTGTTAAAAATGATCTGCTCCTACAAAGGAGGCTCAGGGACAAAGCTGCATGCAGAGATCAGACAGAGCAGCACTGTGGATTTGAGCTTTCTAAGTGAATCAGGTTTTCTAGGAAGAAAAACCCAAAAGCAAAAGCAAATACTGCAAGTACACCTTCAGGAGGCAGCAACATTGAGCTCCCACCTGGAATAATCCAGCACTGCTGCCTTTACACCTCATGTCTAAGCTTTGAAGCCTGTTTATATGCAAAGCTCCTGTCAGTGTGAAATGCCACCCACACCAAAAGCACAAAGGAAGGGACTTTAATGCAATTTTGATTTGCAGAAATTACTGTCTGTCAACTTGTGTAATTAAAAAAAACCCAAACGTTTTCTACTTACAAATATTATGAAAGGCATAGAGGTGGGCAAGCCACTGGTGGCACAAACTTAGTCTGGTGTACTTGCTAAAATGACAAAGATGTATCAGAAATTAGTGCAGAAAATCAAAGAAAGGAGAGTTTAATGAAGCCAAGACCCCTCCAGAATCAGC
>NW_008607849.1:0-217 GCF_000691845.1 Merops nubicus
CCCGGGCGGTGCGACCCCCGCTGTCCCCTCTCCCGCCAAGCGTTTTCGGCACTCGCTTGCCTCATTTGATATAAGTGGTCCTTGATGCAAGCAGCTTCCCTTCGGGTTCTCGCCCCGTGCAGAGCGCCCTAGTGCCCCGGGGTTAAGCTAGGCTCAGCAACGTGCCCTTCAGCGGTGTTATTCGAGACAGCCACCGGCTGGGCAGTAGTGTCAGGGG
>NW_008607849.1:234-7678 GCF_000691845.1 Merops nubicus
GTCAGGCGCTGCAACGTGCGCTGCTTACACCTTCGGGACTTTCTCTGCATTCTGTCCCATCTAGGAAGGGCGAATTTGGCAGATAATATTAAGAAAAAATAGATTTCCCAAGTGGTGTTACATAATACTCTGCTACGCCCTCACTTCCAGCCACCTTACTCCAGAGATCTTGTTGTACAAGATGCATCAGTTTTATGAACTTCTCAGTGCTGCTGTTGCTTTATCCTGGTGACAGCTAGAGGGGTTTGCCTGTTGCAGGTTTGAAGTGTTTCTAACTAAGGGTAGTGATGTCATGGCTTCACTTGGGACATGCTTTGGAATATGCCTTAGAAGGAGTGGCTGAGGGCACTGGGGTTGTTTGGTATGGAGAAGAGGAGGCTGAGAGTAGACCTCTTGAGTTGCAGGTGGGGGTTTGAAGTGTTTCTAACTAAGGGCAGTGATGTCATGGCTTCACTTGGGGCATGCTTTGGAATATGTCTTAGAAGGAGTGGCTGAGGGCACAAGGGGAGACCTCTTGACAACTGTTTGAAAGGAGGTTGGAGTGTGGTGGTTGTTGGTCTCTTCTCCTTAGTAACAGGTGATGAGACAAGAGGAAATGGGCTGAAGTTGTGCCAGGGGAGGTTTAGATTGGATATTGGGAAGAAATTATTTACTGAAGGAGTGTTGAGGCATTGGAACAGGCTGCCCAGGGAGGTGGTGGAGTCACCATCCTTGGAAGGGTTCAAAAAACGTGTAGACATGGTTTAGTGGTCATGGTAGCGTTGGGTTGATGGTTGGAATGGATGATCTTGGAAGTCTCTTCCAATCTTAATGATTCTATAATACTGTTCCTGAAATGCACATGATACAAAATGTGTGGAACAGAATGGGCTGCCCATCAGCTGAACTCATGCTCCTTTCTAAATACTTACCCAGCTGCTTTAAGTTTTGGGTTGGTCTTGAATTTATCTCCAGTCTCTTATTACTGTCACTTCCCCTAGGGCTTTGTTGCTCAGCATCCTACTGGACACGTGGTGTTAACCAGTGAATAGATGGGAACAAGCCTTGAGAGACCCAGGGATACCCACTGTGGTGGCTCAGGACTTGGGTGTCATTTTAAATCCTTTTTTTCCCTTTTTCATTGACTATGTTCTAAAAGGTGGGGGAAGAGATGACCTTGGAGTGGCAGAAATACATTTATTTTTTAAATTCAAATTTTTCCACTTCTGATATCCTGCTCCTATGTGGAACCTATTGCCTGAAAGTTACTGATTCATACACAAGCTGGTGAATCTTGTTTATGGTGACTTAAGTTTTTATTTCTAGTAGAAAATATTTTAATACTTAGTGGTACATGCCCCTGAGGAAGGAAGAAGAGAGGAACTGACTGAAATAAGAAGTGATTAGGATAGTGAACAGTTAAAATCCTTTAAGTCTATTCCACTTGAAACATTGCACTCTGGTTTGGAGAGACAGAAAAAGATCCAACGATCATTCTTGGTGCTACTTTTTGGTACTTACTTTTTGTAGCATATTTCTACTACTTTCTGCTTTTCTCCTAATTGAGAAGGAATCTGCCTTTACTGAGGATACTAACTCAATGCTGCTGTTCTTGAAATAGCAAGAGTTGGAGATACCAAATCATGTCTAAACAGGAGTTTGAGATGTAGTATTGATATTTTAGGATTCTTGAAGCTGTTTTCATGCTGGTGGATTTTGGCTTCTGCTGATGATTATGTGATGTAGAGCTGGTGATGCAGACAGAGGTCTTGCATGTCCATGCACTGATTCCTTCCATGCTGTGTGGTGGGTCTGTTGGCAAGTCTGCAATGCAGTTCATCCAAACTTCACTTCCTCAAAGAACCTCCTGTGTGTTTACAAGACTTATGTTTTCCAAGCAGTACTTTTTCTTTTTTTTTTAAATGCATGTTGTTATAGGATCTCTATGAGAGAAATATTTTGGCCCCCTGCTCTAGAAGCTTCTGCCCTGGGAGGAACAGGTGGTACCACTTCTGTTTAATGTCAGGGTTTGTATTTCTGGAAGTCATGTGGGTGAATTCCTGTGTGCTGCCACTTGCTTGGTGTTCTCAGGTGCACGAACAGAGAAGCTGAAGTCAGAAATTACTTGTATGTGGGGTTTTTCCTTCCTTCATCCCTCCGAGCTGAAATGTGTGTGTATGTAGCCGACTCTTTGTAAATATTCAGCTATTCATGGCTGGCAGAATTGGAGGCACTGGCAGCACTGCTGCATCTCATTGATAGAAATGTTCTGCAGAACTTCAGGCCTCTGAAAGATGCTGCAACACTTTTTGCTTGCTGTTACTACTGCAGCACACAGATCCTTGCTCAAGTGCTGCGAGTGTGATGCTGCTCAAAAGGTTTATTTATTGACTTATTTCTAGTCTGTAGTTGTAAGATAATTTATTAATATGATGAGTTTTCTTTTTACCTTTTTAATATTGTCTGTTAGGAATACAGAAAACTAATTTCTAGTCAGTTTATTTAAAAGTGCATTTTGCAGTTGTAAACCTAGCTTGTTCCAAGCTTGAGTCATCATAATTTCACATCTCTTTTTGAAATAGATAAAACCAAACAAACCCTTGTAATAAGCTTCTTGTCTTTATGTCTGTGGTTAGAAATGAAACTAATATGCTCCTGTTGTACCTGTAGTACTTCAGATACTGGTCCATTGAGAAAATCTCTAGTGTAGTTCCCACACAGGGTGTTAGCTGCTTTGCTTCCTCTTTGCTTCAGCACAAACTTAGTGCTGTGTGTACCTAAAAAAGCATGTCTTCATTTTAACTTTAGTCAGGTGAAAATTGGGAGAACAGTGTAAGTAAGAATCATGGTTTCAAGGCTAGCTTATTATACCTGTGGTATGGGCATATACTTTATTTTCTTATTGTCATTTATCATTAAACATTGACCTGCTATCTAGTAGGCCAGAATATCATGAGGGTTCAGTCCTCCCATTGGGTCTTTTATCTGTGGTTTCACTAGAGTGTGCTAAAAATTTTAGCTGAATATTTTTGTATTTACATGGTGTATTGCTTTTAAACAGTAAGCTTGAAACACTTCATGTAAAGAAACTCGTGAAGAATTCCAGAAATTTAGCAATTACTGTAATTTAGATGGAAAGTTCAACAAGATTGGGAATTTTCTGTCACTTATGAGAGTATAGTATCTTAATTCTTGATTTGTTAGTATCCAGGCTTTTCTCTGTCCCATTAGAATGATAGAATCATGGAATGGTTTGAGTTGGAAGGGACTTTAAAGATTGTGTAGTTCCAACCCCCCTGCCATGGGCAGGGACACCTCCCACAAGATGAGGTTGTGCAATGCCCCATCCAGCTTGCTCTGGAACACCTCCAGTGATGGAGCATCCACAGCTTCCCTGGGCAACCTGCTCCAGTGTCTCACCACCCTCACAGTGAAGAAAGGCTGAACGAGTTGATGCAATGTGAAACTGAAATATCCTTGATAGCAGATGCTTTGCTATTCTAGAAGGGGACAAAACGATGTAGAATGATGGAACTTCATCTGCTGAAGTTCTAGAAGATATCACATTTTTTTCAGTGATAGGTTTGCTTTCTACTTTAAAAAATTCTCCATCTTTAAAAAAGGTGCTTGTGAAATGGAAAGTTGTTGGGGTCTTTTGTTGCAGATGGTGCTCTTGTCCTTGGTTTTGAAACTAGAGAGCTGAGTAACTACAATATACCCTGCTTTGCCTCTCAGCTTGGTTTGGAAAGCTTAAACTGCATTTCATTATTGAGCTGTAGAACAAGTTGGAACGTTACCTTAGAGAATATGATTTGTTTGGCTTGTAGTGCATCAAATCAGTGGTATGCAGTTGGTTGTCCCCTTTATTTGGGTATTACTGGAGAAGAGATGTTTTTACTGAAGCAAATAAGCAGAATGGGAGTTGTTAATGTTGAGCTTGTGCCCTGAAACATTCCCCAGCACAGTGCCTCAGTGTATTGTCACGTCAGCAGGCCCATCTGTGACTCAAGGCATTTGAGTGAAGCTTGGCAGGAGAATCCAGGGAAGAAACCTCCTTTGTTTGCTTTTTAAGGTAGCTGAAGGCTTTGGCAATTTGTTTAACAAAATCTTGTTTAACTTCTGTGGAACAACCGTTCTGTGGCTAGGAGGTCTTGCCTGTCTGCTTGGGAGAGGTTTTGGCATGCTGTGAGAAACTTCTTGTCAGCTTCCAGAGCAAGTACTATTGTGATACAGGTCTTGGTATGTTACAGGGACTAACTTCTTTGGCTACCACCTGCTCAGTTGAGAACCAAACCAAACCATATAGTTGACCTTCTGAAGCTTATCTTCTGCTAAAATTACAAAGCCACCTCTTCTGCCTCAAGACCTGTCTGTATTTAGAAACAAGAACAAATCAAATGATTTTCTTAAGGTAACACACAAAGTCATCAGGCACTGTCCTTTTTTTTTTTTTTTTAACATTTATGACATCTGTAGCAATAAAGCAAAAATACTTAAAAGAATAAAAATAGTAATTTCATTCTGGTATTGCTTTTGCTTTTACATTCTATTAGGTACTGTTTCAACGTTTGCATCTCTAATTTTAAGAGTACTCTGTGTGAAATCCAGCAAATAGCTGGGTTTTCTGTAAGTGGTACCTTTTCCAAAGGTCTTGAATTGAGAAAAAACAGGCTAAATGGGGAAACTTGGATCTCACCTATTGCTGTTTTCAGCAAATTCTCTCGTGCCTATGTCTGTAAGTTGTTTTTCCTTTCTTCCTGTATTCTTGTAACTTTGTGAAACTGCCTTCAGAGCAAAGTGTAGAATGGTCTCTGAGGCTACATCTGTTCAACACTGCTCCTTTCAGCTAATGGGAGTGAAGAAGCACATAAAAGGGTTCAGTTACATTCGTTTGAAAATGAGTGAATTGGTGTATTCCCTAGTCAAGCACTTTCGAGGAGAGAGATTAGTGGTTTGGAGTTGGAAACTTTGAATCTTAGTAAAAATCATTCTATGTTTACTCATCATCTCTGTATTGATAGGGTGGAATGGCATTTTTCCTCAACCTGGGTTTACCTTTTTTTTCTTTGCCTTGTAGCCATCAGTGAAGTTGCTGGTATTTGAAAGCCAAAGCTTGGCCTTTTATTCTTTACATAAGTGATAGACTTTTGTTTGACTTTTTAAGAGTTTGAAGTTTTGGTTTTGGGTTGGTTTATGCCCTCGGAAAACTCTTCAGGTGTTTAAATGGATTGGAGTAGGGACATAAAACACTTGGCTAATTTGAAATAATGATTCTAATCCAATTAAGTCAATTGTTCTTGCAGTGGACCTGACCAGTAGGTAGATCTGGTTGCCTTATTTATGGAGGGTAGATGGTGTATGAGGCTATTTCAGGTGCTCTGTGCTGTGTTAGAGGTCTGGTAATGCCCCAGCTAAGGTGTCTGTTGAGAGATGACCACTGCCTGCTTGCAGTGACTAACTTGGCAGTGTGTGATTTAGAGGCATGTGGTGGTTTCAGTCTGATTTTTAGGTGGTGGAGATGAGTAAATTGTTTTTTAATGTGTAATGGGCTACTGAAAACAAACAACCAAACAAAAAACAACAACAAACTTTCTTTCCTTAACCAAGTGCCCAGGTCTTGATTTAAATTCCAGTCAACTTTGATTGGAAAGCCCCCAGTGCAATTTTCTTGGAACACTTCTAGGGCACAGGGCAAACAAGTGATCAGCTAAATGTGATCAGCTAAAAGTGATCAGCTTTCCCCTTGTGCAAAAGGACAAGCTAGAGGAGTTACAGCCCTAAATTTGGTGGTGTTGTTGGGGTGCTAATGATTTCTGAGTCTGTCTGTGGAGTATGGCAGAAAAAAAAATTGTTGTATCTAATTTTGTAAGTTACCTGGTCTTGGATGTTGTAACTTGATGAAAAGTAATGAAGAGTGATTTCACAGCACACACATGGGTGTGTTTCCCTGCTCTGGCAGATTCTTTTTCTGGGGAATATGAGTGGTAGTTCTGTGACTCCTCTAGAAATACAAATCATTCATTAGAAGCTGCACTGAAATAAAGTATCTCCTTAGGCTTTACTTCTTCAGGGTGCAAAAAGTCTTCTGAAACCTTTTTGATAGAAGTGACCTAAGTGTGAAGTATTTAATTCTACTGTATCTTACCAAAAGAGAGAGTGTAAGGAGAGGCACTTCCAGGCTGAGGGGAAGGCACAATAAGGCTTTGGCAGTAGGGTGGTTTTGTTGTTTCCAGGAGGCCTTCCTGAATTCCTCAGTGCTTCAAATGCTGCCTAACAAGTGTAGACATTAAAGCTGAAGAAAAGTGAGGCTGTTTAGGTAAACAGCAGCAATAACGCTTGCAAAAATAGGATGTCTATTGCAAGTTCTTTCTTGCAGGTGGGTACAGGATGCTTCTTGGCTGGCCAAAATTGCACGTGTTATTTCAGGAATGTAAAGCAAATATTTGAAGGCTGATTGTCTGTCAGTGTTTGGCTTGAGTGGCTGCATCTTGTAGCATCCTGTGTTGACTGTTGCCATCCCACATTCAGTATTTGTCATAAAAACTAGGAAGTCAACAACTAAGGTTTTCTGTGAAGTTCATTGTTATGTTCTCACTGCCAAACTGTGAAATGGGTGGATTTTACTGCTCCTTTCAGCTAAAGATGTTTATGATTTTACTAAAATTAGCCATGTGTTTTCAATGTTCAACCTAATTTCATTTAGAAGAAAGGCTGATGAATATGAAATGTGAATATAAATGTTGATATGGGACTGTTTTCTATTTCAAGATCAGATAGTAACTTAGGCCAAAAGGGTGTGTTCATGTTGCAAACCTCATGGCATGAGTTTGACGTATCTGGAGAAGCTGGATTTAGAAAACATTCTGACTTCTGTCTTTAATTTTAGAGCAACAATAGCAGAGTGTGTGCAGTGTATTACCTATCAGTCAAGCTACTGTAATAAAATAATACACTTTTTAAAGGACAGTATCTGTCAAGCTATTATTAAAAGCCCTTTGTAGGCCAGCAGCACAGTGGGGAACGGCTCTGCACACGAGACTTGCTTCCAGCATCTTTTAAAAAGATACCAAGGGGCTGTTTCTTGGCAGGATAAGGTTAGTTTGATGTTTTCAGATAATCTCACATGAAATGATGTTGATTCAAAAAAAACCCCACAGTATTAACTTTTGTACTTAGAATCATCAATTTCTAGTACAGTGAAATAGGACATTTTTAAATGTATCCTTTTAACTTCCAAAGGATGAGGTATTGTTTAAGTACTTCAATTTCAAAACTACCATAAAGCACTCAGAGTAAATTTCATTCTACCTTTCCTGTGAGAAATGACCTGGTTTAGGTTCTGTTTTATTTACGTGGAACATCTGTGGGTGGCTGGGGAGATCTCTGTCTGAAGTCACCAAGAAACCAAGCACTTCTCATCAGAAGGCAGATGGACAGCAGAAAGTGCTGCTTTTTAGGTCGTGTA
>NW_008607849.1:7709-44999 GCF_000691845.1 Merops nubicus
CAGGCAGACAAACTGAAGGAGTAAGAGTTCCTTGTAGAGGTTCCCAGTAGAGTGCAGTGGTTAGGTGGGCTCTGCAGGATATTGGCCTTTTCCCATGAAGAATTTTGGTTCTATTGTTAGCAGTGGCTGTGTAAAGGTCTTTTTTTTCATCTGTAAAAGGTTAAGTCTGTGTATGGGCGATTGCTGTGGCTCAGTCACAAGGCTCTGCTGAGATGTCCTGGTACCTCCATTGGGCACAGGACAGACCATTGCAGGCTGCACAAGTTGGACACAGGCTTTTGTCAGCCAAATTAGGGTAAAATACATAAAGATGGCAGGTGGAGTTTTATCTGATATTATGCTTTTATATTAGCTGTTCTGTCTCCGTGCTGATCCTGTGACAACTGCAGAATTAGTTTGATTATTCCACTTGGTGGTATAGAAAACTCAGCTGCTGAAATGTGCTGTCTTCTTTTGCTGAAATTCTGAGAAAAAACAAGGCTTGAGAAAGATGGGCAATATGAGCAGTAGGAGTTCGATGTGCTTTCTTTTTCAGTCTCTGAAGAGTGCTGTCAAAAAGGGAATGCTTTGAGGTATTGAGTAGTGGGCTAAGGCAAACATAACTTCTTGAAGTTCTGAGGTGTGGGAAATCAATATAGTGTTAGGTTGATGGGTACTGCTTCAGAGGGCACACTGGCTTCAGTAATTCAGATAGCTGCCATGGAAATTAATGTGTTTCATATGTACGTAGAATAAATCACAAGTCAGGAGGGGTTTGGATATGAATTTCTCAAATTTGTGGATATTTGTTGTTCTAATAACATGAGGAGGAATGTGGGGACTGATACAAAACTACTTGATTATCTTATTCTGTAGACTTGCTGAAGAGAAGCAGTAGTTTTTTTCCTGTGTGATTTATGTGTTTGTATTTTCTCTGCACAGTAAATCAGTTTGAATGTAAGTGTAAGAAAACTAAAATGATTTTGTTTTCCCCCTTCAGCTATGCTCCTTGGTGTCCAGCTTGTAAACAGATTGAACTGACGTGGGAGAGTTTCGGGAAGGAAAGCGAGCGTCTAGCTGTCACCGTAGGGAAGGTGGATGTCACTCAGGAGCCAGGTATGACATGGAACAGGCTGCCTTGTTGGAAGGAATGACTCAGTGTGAGTACCACTCCGTGTCTGGGAGTGCACCTTGGTTTGCTGGAGTGCCTGGGATGCCAGCCAGTCAGAAAAGGGGTTTCTAAACAAAAGTAATGTTACCACTTTTTGTTTCTCCACATAGTTCATATCTGTAAGCCTAAATTTATAAACTCAATTTGAAGGATTAAAGAACTGGGGGAGTGATCTGGCTTAATACTATGTTAAAAGGGACTTATTTTCTGTTCTAATCTTCCCTGAAAGCTGTTGCCTGTCTCGCTGCTCTCTCCTCCAGATTGCCTGCACAACAGCCCAGTTCTGTAGCCTCCAGTTCCCAGTGTCAGGGTGTGGTAGCATTACCACAGCGTGAGCCTGCTGTGAGAAATTCTTAACTGTTTCCACAACAGTGCTGGTTATTCTCTTGTTTAATTGTAGTAGTGCTTTAAAGGACAGATGTTGCTGCTGTTTTCTGTTGGTGGTGCACATATGCATGCACATATGCAAAAAGGGTTTCCTGACTTTGCAGAAGCATGAATATGATCTTACATACTCCTTTAGTGACTTTCTTCAAAGTTTTGAATTTGTGTTTGTGTGAGCAGTGCCAATATTGTTTAAACCTTTGCATCTCTTGGGAATGCTGCGTGCTTGCTTTGGCTTGAAGAGGATAAAAGGTTTTATGAGTGGTATCAAAGGACTGACAGAGTTAGGAAGAGATGTTACTAAAATAAAGGCTAAGCTTTATTGACTTTTTTTGCCTTAGAGTGTGTAGAAAATATGTCCATTTTATTATTTGAAGCCATGCTGGATGAGTTAGCTTTAGCAAGTTAACAGCAGGGAAATGACTTAACCTCTGGTCTCAGAGCAATTTAAGTTCACAAGAAGATGCCAGCTGTTCTAGACCTTGTGTAGGCTAATGAGGTTCAGAAGTATACAAAAGCTCTGATGCCAAAAAGCTGTTGATATGGGGCTCTCCTTTAGTGTATATATTAATCATTAACAGTTTATTAAACAGATTAGTTTGAATATTAAAATTTTTTGCCTAGATAGAAATTTAGCTTCTGTGCGATAACGATCTAGTGGTTGCTCTGGAGTTAAGGCTGCAAATGGGAAGCCATTATAGTCCTATCTTGTTATTTTCTCCCAATTAGATGAGGATGCTTTTGCTTATGGGTGCTCAAATAAAAGCATTTCAGTCTTGATTGTGGCATTTGAATGTGACTTTAAGTTAAAAATGCACTTTGAGAAGTGAGGCTGTAAAAATAAAATGCTTGAGGTCTGGAATTATTCTTCCTGATAAAGACCTTGAATGGAAGTATGTGGACCTGAAGGGATCAGGTACTTGTGATACTTTGTTGGTCTGAATTTCTCTCACTGAGTGATGCCTTAGACGTGACTTTTAACCAGAAGTTCCTGAAATATTTGAATTTCTAATATTGCTGAGAGTCTTGACCTCTGAGGATGTTTGACTTCTGCAAGTCAAAGGACTGACCCAAAGCATGCATAATATACCTACAACATCCAGTTCAGCACAAAGCCTGAAAACTGTAGCTGCTTCTAAAACTAATGAGGGCTCAAACTGGAAAACAAAGATCTATTACAGATTTAACCTTTGGTGCTGATGTCATTTGGGAGGTGTATGGGCTCCTTTGGAAGTCTTCCAAAGCTGAGGTATTTTTATTACTGACTTATACCTCAGCCTTTCTTTCAGTTGGTGTGCCTAAGTGCTCTAGCTCCTGTTTGTGCTTGCACAATGGTACCTTAATTAGCTCTGGTTATGTAACCCCTTCAGCAAATTGAAAGTGGTCAAAATGCATTAAATTAGGGGAAAACCACTAGATGAGCACAGAGTTGCATAAAATTGCACTTCCAAAACCTGCAGGAGAAAGTAGCCATTCATGGTGCTTAATTACAGCAGATGCCCAAAGAATAAATCCATCAGAGCCTTAATGGATTTACAGCATATTTCAGTCACTGGATGTACTATTCTTAAAGTGCTTGTTCCTTCCTCATCTTTTCTCTTGAAACGTTCAGTATTTCAAGTGTAAGTAGTGCAGGCACTGCTGGATCTCCAAGTTGTGTGTATTTGGGGTGCCTTTCGTAAGCTCCATATCACAACATTTACCCATGATTCCAGGCAAGGCTTCTTGGGTCTTCTTTAACCTTTGAGTTTGATGAAAGCAGCTTTATTTTTAGATGACATCTCTCCTCCCTGTATATTTTGGTGTGTCTCTCTGTTTGTGCAAATACTGAAGGCTTTTTGTATTCTTATCTGTTGGCTTTATAATGGGTGTATGTCAGTTTTTGATTTGCAAAGACAGATGCTGAACTATGCTCCAAGTTAAAACTACCAGCCAGTTCAAGTTTGTAGGAAACAATTTGTTGTTGTTCTTGGCTTTTTGTAGCTGGCTCCCATCTGGTTTTACTGTTTTAAGCAGGTGCCTTAGATAAGCAAATAAACTCCAACTAAAGTTTTGGGGATGCCTAGATGCATTTTGACCATTTTTATATTTGATAGTGTCTAGATTTCATTGTTCATTCTGAGGCTGATCCTTGCTCTAGGATGGGCTACTGGTCAGAGCTGGCCATCTTGTTTTCTGTTTGCCTGACCAGCATTTGTAAGAACTTCAGAGAGTCTTTCAGTGTTCCATGACTTTCTCTGCTCTTAAGCTCATTACATTCTTTATGGCTCTCTACCTGTGTTGTTCTTGTGCAGCTGTGCTTTCTGCTTGCTGAATTCTAATGTTACACTGGTGGTTTTGTTTACATCTCCCTGTGCTGGCACTGCTTTTACCTGGCTTGTAAAGTTTTCTACCACCTTGCATCTCATAGCAATAAAGGCAGAAAGCTGGAAGGTTGAAATGAAGATCACTTTCTTTAAGAAGAAGAAATCACTTGGTTTGATGTAAGCATCCTTTGCTAAGGAAACACTGAACAATCAAAAAAAAAAAAAAAGCCCCCCAAAACCCCTTTTTTACCTATTCCACAGGGGAATTCACATTAGGAGAAATAGTATTACTGGAACTTGTAAAAATGACTTAGTTTAGTGTGGCTTGTCTTTGCCTCTAAAGGCAGAAACTCTCTTGCTACAACACTTTTCCATGGGTATCTTCCTGGTGCCAAAGATGTTTCCTGTATTGAAAATCAAGTAAGGAAGGAAACAGCTTTATAAAAGGCAAAGTTAAATAACTGATTTGTACTTTATATGGATGACAATTGCTGGCAAGAGGAATTTAGCCCTTACTAATGGAGCTAGATTGTGTATCTGGGGGTTTGTCATCTCTGAAGTCTGGGTTTGTTTGTTTCCCAAAGTAGACTGTAGCATGTTTTTAATTTCTGCAGTATCTCAGTTGGATGTGTTGAGCAGTAAGTGACATTGCTGAGCATGAAGGTGAGTTCTTCCTCCCACTGCAGGTTTTCTGATTGTCAGGAGGTGGTGGTGTCAAGTAGCCCAGGTTTGCCTTGGATCTGGAAGCAGAGGGGAGACAGATATGCCTTCATCTGGCAACTTAGCTGGTGGAGTCATACAGACAGGCTGCTTGTGAGGTGTTGGGGAGCTTTTTGCTTCCCAGCTGTCTCTTTGACAACAAAGCCCTGCACTGGGAGATCTTCCTTGGCCTACCTAGTGCAGCAATGAAGCTGGAAGTGCTTGCAGCTGTTACCCTGTAGCAGAGAACTTCAAACACCTTCTGCCTCACAAGCTGCTTTTTGATGATTTGGCGAATTGCTTTGAGTTACATTATGTTGTTGCTACCTAGGGTGTTACTAATAGGATTATAATGTATCTGCCAGTCAGTGAAGGATTTAGAGTGTGGGGATCAATTCCAGTCAGGCTCCTGAAGCCCTGCTTCAACCTTTCTTTGTCCTTTCTACTGTCTTGTGTCTGATGCTCAAAATGCTGATGTGACTCAACCTTCTGGGTGGTGTAAAAAATTACTCTTGTGGCCTAAATTTGCAGTAATTTACAGAACAGAATGCTGAGACATCTCAGCTTTTTTTATCAATCTGTTGGCATGCCATTTGTACTCACCCAGAGAGGAATGATGTATGGGGAGGAAGGATAAGAACCCAAAACCAGTCAAACCATTGTCTTGCTAGCTGTGCTGATGAGGTTGAGCCTTCCTGTAGGATAGAACAGACTGGTTGTGTGGTGTACATGGATTATTTGGAAGAAGCAAACAAGCAAATAGGAAGATTAATTTATTTAATAAATTGAAGTATCTTAAATGTGTGGCTCTAAATCATTTAAAATCAGCCTGAAGATGCATTAAGATCAGGAGCCAGAGTTTGTAAGGTGTTGGTGGCATTGCCATGGTTGTGAGTTGCCTGACTCTGTAGATGAAACAAAGGTCATCTGGATGACACCACGCACAGACACGAGCACACAGCATCTTGGGTGCAGCTGTAGTTGGGTAGCTCTTCTTCCTCTTAGTTGGAGGGGCATGCTGCTGCTCTGGTCCAAAACATGAGCTGTGTGCAAATATTAATGAGAGAAGGCTGTGTAGAACAATTACATTGTAGTGAATGTTCTTTAGGGTCAACTTCTTTCCTTCATTTGTTTACAGACAGTAGCAGCTATTTAATATTGTTGTGTTTCTACAGGCAAACTGTTAGCTTGTACCACTGTTGTGTAAATACAGGTTGTGCAGTCTGCTTTCTAGGCTGCAAATACAGATCTGTAGGTGTTTGTAGAGAAGTCAGAATGCTGAGAAATTTCACTTTCACTGAACTGTTTGATGTGGGTTTTTTTTCTTCCCCTTTCTAGGCTTGAGTGGTCGTTTCTTTGTCACAACACTTCCTACAATTTACCAGTAAGTGTGTCAAACCAGAAACAGTTGTCTGTTTTAGTACATGATTTGTTTTCCTGTGCTGTTTGAACAGTGGCCTGGAAGTGGGAATGAACAATTGGCTTATTTCACCTCTGTCAATCTCTAAAACATTTCTCAGGACCCTGGTGCTCTTTATGAACACAAAGTATTTTTAACTTATGGTGGAACATTCTCCTGCAGTCAGCTTTGTACCTAGATGAAAGTGATGCCTTTTCAGTCTGGCAACAATATTTAAGAGCATTTGTAAAAACTAGTGCATATTTCCCTTTTAAAAACCCAACCATATGTGAGCAGACACTTAACCTTGTAGAAGCCTCTCTAAAATGACTCATTTGAATAATTGGCTGCATAGGTTGCACGTAAAACAGTACAGAATTTTTTCACTGTGTTGTACTGCTGCTGTTACTGCTTAGAATTCTTCCTCTCTTGAGTCAGCACCAGTGTGTAGATGTTGACTCCTCCTTGTCACTTCATTTAAACTATAACTCTGAAACCCAGGGGAAAATGAACAAATACTGACTCTTGATTTCAGTTCAGGTTATTGTTGGAGCTTTCATTGTATGCTAAAGTCCTGATCTGAGGCTTTTCTTCAGTTTAAGTGACTGTACCAAGTTGCCCTGTTATCAGTATTGTTAAAAACAGATCAGAAAATGTTTACTATACCTCCTGTCCAATAAGATGTCATCCTTTGAATATTAAACCCTTCATTAAATCATGGTATTGTGAGTCATGCATATATACACACACTTTTAATTCTGAGTTGTCTCTAAAAAAGGAGGTTATTAACCTCATGTGCTCTGTATTTGCCGTAGTGTGAGCGGATAATTAAGAAAAATACCTGTTTTAATAAATAGCAAAAGCTCATACTGTCTAAAAACTGAGACCTTCCATCATGGGTTACAGTTTGAAAACACACTGAAAATGCTGAGGTGTTCAGCTTCCTGGGCAAGCCTGGAATGTCTGTGTGTGGGGGGTTCATTTGGTTTGTTGGGTGAGTTTTGGGTGGTTGGTTTGGTGGTTTTGGTGTTGCTTTGGTGTTGTTTTGTTTTGTGTTTTTTTTACCATGGGTACCTTGTCAGGGCTGTCTGTGTTGATGTGGATTTCTGTGTTCTGGGTTTTCCAGTGCCAACGATGGAGTGTTCCGCAGGTACCGAGGCGCACGGACGCTGGAGGATCTTCAAGATTATGTTTTAGAGAGGAAATGGGAAGCTGTGGAGCCTGTAGCAGGATGGAAGTCTCCATCTTCTATAATGTAACACTTTGTTTTTATTAACAAGAAACATGTTTTATAGCTCATTATTCATGAAGGGTGCTATGTTGGCAGCTTAAAGACAAAAGGCTTTTATTCCCTAGACCCGTAGGCTTTGTAGAAGCAATCTGTGTTGACAGCCTCCTTTTCAGTTTCACACCTTTAAAAGCTGTCTGTTTTCTGCCTTTGATTTTGTTCATGCCTGCTGAGGCTTGTTTATGTCATCTTTGAAACTACATACAGAAAAACAGTGCAGCTGCTGAACATTGTGTAACAGTCCATTTCATATCTGCTGAGGACTGGCATCAAATGCACAGTTATGTAGATGATGACTTCAAGACTTCTGACTGCTTGGGGCTGGCAGCCTTTAGCTTTAAGGATTTCTTATCTGTTTACAGAGAAGTCTTTTGTCCTCCCTTGGAATAGGAAACAGTGTAGTGATTGCGTGGTGTATCAGAGTTGGTGATCAGAGCACTGGATTTGCTTTGAAATAGGGGTTACAGGGCTGTGAGCTGGGCAGGAGGCAGCTGTGGCTGCCCAGGGTTGAGCTGTGGAATTGCTGTTTCTTGACTAGACTCAAATGGCACCTTCTGAGTCGCTGCTTCAATGCTGTGCATTGAGCTGCCTTAAAAGAATATAATGCAGAGAAAACGAAGGTGTTGGCAGGAGCCTCCTGCTGGCAGTTCCTGGGGCCTGAATGGCCTTGAAGCTCTGTGGGACCTTTCCTGGGTTTCTGTGCAGTTTGCTGTGTGTCCCATCTCCCAGCTGGCTGAGAACCTCTTCCCTCCATTTCTTTGTGTCCTAGGATGCATGGCATGGCAGGGCTGTTCCACTTCTCCGGATGGATCAGGGTAAGTCACTACATGGCAGTGTTTTCCATACCCCCTTTTTATGTTAGAATAATAGTCTGTTTAGAAGTAAAAACCTAACTGAATATTTTTATTATCCTTTCATGAGAGTGAAATTCTTCTGACATTTACTGTACATGGAGCATATAGTATCTCTGCACCATGAGTGTAGCAGTACTAATAGACTCTACCAAAAATGGCAGTTTGGCTGTGAAGATGTTCATCAGTACTGAACATACTTACTCTTCTTATTATCTTGGTGCAGTTAAAATCTTCTGTCAAACTGTGCTAACAGGATTAAGTAGGTTTGTTTTTTTTAGAGCTGCTGCAAAAAAGGTTGTAAGCATGAGGAATACATTTAGTATCTACCAGGTTCTCTCCATACTGTTTCTAAAGATACATGCAGGTTCATTTTCAGAGTTGTAAATAATGCTTTTCTGCAGTTTATTTGCATCCAGTGCATTGTGCAACATAAGAGAGGGTCATGGTTTTATTTTTTAGTACAAGTTTCTGCATCTGGGTGTAGCTGTCAGTGCCATCCACACAGGAACACAACCAATCTGGACAGCAGAGTAATGATCAGAAATAAAGGAGAAATACTTGGAATACACTGAAGTATATTTGAACTTGAGTATTTCTAGACACTTTCATTTGGGAGCTAGCAAAGTGTTTCCTTTAGCATGCAAATACTGAGGATTTCCAGACCTTTCCAGTTCTGGTGAGGAGCTCTTTCTTAAAATCTTCAAGTGCAGGCAAGATGCAGAGACTACATTTGATTGTAGCAAAAGTCTCAACGTTGTAACGTGTGCTAAAAGAAATAAATGTAACAGAGTTTGAACAGAGTTCCTGTTGCTTCCAGTAAGTATCTAATTGACCCAGAATCAAGCAAAACGTTCAGTTGTTAGGTTTCCTGTGCAAGCTAGCTTAGATTCTTCCTATCACTGGATAGTATTAACTTTTTATAGCCTTCTGGCATCTCTGCCATGACTGCTGTGTAATGATGCTGTCTCTGTCTAGTTTCCTTCCTGAAAGATGAGATGCTCTGGGAAGAAGCCTTCTCTATTTTGCTTTCTGCTTTGATGAATATTTCAGCTGTATGTTTCCTCACTCTTCTGGCTGTGCTGTCTTTGCATATGCTTTAATAAATGTTGGAAGCTGCTCTGACATGAAAAAAAGAGTGGAATTTCAACATTTAAACTTTTGTAAATGTTGATTGTGGTTTGTTTCTAATGGATATACTCTTGCAAGAGACCTGGTGTCATAATCTCCTTCCTACCAGACTGACTCGATGTGGTGCTTGGTTCAGTCAATTGAATTTTTAGGACTGAAAGACAGACTTGAGTTTCAAAGAAATCCTAGTATTATGTTTGGATTATTCTCTCAAAGTGTGTAAGTGAAATCACCTATTCAGTGTCTGTTCAGAATGGGTGGCTCCTTGTAAGAACTAAAGAGCTTGAGTAAGAACTAAGCAGTGTAGTTTTCATGAGTTGATTCCCAAATTTAAGTCTGTATTTTGATCTTGTGCAATTTTTAAGAGTCTACCACTCTGCTTCCCAGATGCAATTATGGGGATAAAGCTCTGCATGAGGTGACATTGCTTTCTTTCACTTGATGGTGTCCTTGTAAAGTGGGTATAAAAGGACACTTACTTTTAACCTGACTTGGTTCCTTTTTTGGTTCTGAAATTAAGTTCTAAGTTACCTTTTTAAAACCATCAGCTTCCCAGACTTCTGTTAGTCTAGACACGTAGACAGAGGTGCTGTGCTGTAGGGTCTCCTTCCTGCAGCAGAGGCTGCAAAAAAGTGGTGTAAGGTATGATGCTAATTACCTTCTTCTCCTTCCCAGCAAATCCACAACTACCTCACTGGCACTCTTGGAGTCCACGTCTGGGTGTCGTACGCGACCTTCGTCTTAGCCACCTTGCTGCTTGGCCTGCTCCTGGGCTTGGTGAGAAAGCACATCACTTCCTTCTGCTCAGTTACCAACTACTGCTGCTTGGACTTCACTGGGTGGGGAAAAAGAGAGTAAACTGGGCCATGAGATATACTGAAGTACCTTCTTTTTAATGTGTCTCTTCTCCCTGGTGTCCAGGGATGGGATGCGTGGGAATGGTTCAAAGCTGCACAAGGGGAGGTTCAGACTGGACATTAGGAAGCATTGTCTTTACCAAACAGGCTTCCTAGAGAGGTGATTGATGCCCCAGGCATTGTTACATTTATATTTATATATTATTTATGTATTGGCCTTTTGTATCTTCTGCACTTAAGGACTGAATGCCTGTGGTCAGAACTGTGTAAAGACTCCAACTTTCTAAAAACACAGGCTTTGTGGAGAGATGTGTTTATTAGCTGGAGTGGGATTGTGTTAGTGGGAGTTAGCAGTGTAACTGTGCTGCTGCACTGTTACTCAAAATGAAAGGATGAAAACATTTTTTTAAAGGCTTTGAAGATTTGGGGGTTTAATTGGGTTACTTTATTCCAGGGCATAGCTTTGTGGTTACAGCTCGGCTTTAATAAAATCTGACTTCACTTTGCTCTCCCCCATGATCTTTGGAGTTCTTGTTAGTAATTGAAAAATCTGACCTCTCTTGTGACTAACCAGAACCAGTGCATTCATATTAATCTCAGAAACATGAGGAAGGTTATTCAAACAAGGCTGTTAGCTATGCATGTGAGGGACATGAGCCATATCCTGAGCCCCATCGGTGGAGACAGTTCAGAGTTGCTTTAGCTGTGGAGCTGGGACTATTTCCTCTCAGAACATTTGAATGATGTGGCTCTGTGACCTCTCAAATATCAATATTAAATGAAAAAGTGAGATGGAAAAGGAGATACAGAGGGGAATAGAATTTCTTGTGGACTAAGCAACTAGGCTCAAAATGTGTTCTGCAACTGCAAAGATAGTTGAAAACAATTAATGCTGATAACTGTTTTAACTAGCTACTAAATGGCTATTCCATGTGGGAAGTGTAAAGGTTATTTCTGGCACTTGGATCTCTGCCTTTCAGCCCAAATATTAGTGTTGGAGAAATAAAAATTCCATGAGAGTGTTTCTCAGTAGTGCAGGGAAGTGATTTCAAAGCAGTGTGTGTGCTCTTCAGCAAAAACACACATTTATACATAAGATGTGTGCAGAATTGGGATACAGGAGCAAATGCCTTTCATTATACAATTTAACCAGCTGCATTTTTCTAGGTGGTAGATTTTCATCACCAAATGAGTGCAAAGCAAGTCAGTGTAACAAGGAGCAAGTTAATGAGATGATTAAAAACCCTTCCTTCTTCCTCCTTCACTAAACTAAAAAAAGCCACCACCACCAAAGTACTGTAAAAGCTGGAAAAAAATGTAAAGTTAATCTCTCAGCTTTTTCTAAAAAGCTTCTCCATGATGGAGATGTATTTCTTTAACATGGTATCATCTGCCTCTTTCTTTTGCATGATTCTTACTGTGTGCCAATAAGGCACAAACATCTTCTTTGATTGTATGTGTTGTGCACTAGGTTGCTTTAAATAACAAGCACAAAAAGTGGAAGCACACACTGTGTATTGGGGAGGTGGGGTAGGACTGGAGTAACATCCCAAAGTACAGGAAATCTTGGACCAAGGTTGTTTCTTGAGTTTCAGAGAAATAAAAATCCTCAGCTGTGTTCTGGGCCTCTGTTCTTAAGCTGCAAGCAGTTTCAGTATTCAATAACTTCAAGGAGGTGGGAGGCAGAAAACTTGTAGTAGAAAGTGGAGAGTGTTGATTGGTATACACTGAGAACACACTTTTCTGATGTGTTTTTATTTAGCATTTATCTCTGAGCAATATGATATGATTTTCTGAATTTTCCTATGCAGCTTCCTAAAAGGATAGGTAAATACTTAACAGTGGAGGGGCTGCTGGGATGATTTGCTAATTAATGCCTTTTTTTTTTCCTTCACACAGATACTGGTTTTGATTTCAGACTGCCTTTGCCCACCCAAGTCCAGTTATAGTCCTGAAGCATCTGGTAAGAACTCTGATGTGGATGAGATACTGCAGGTTTAAATGTAAACTTGTGGGAGGGAGAGCAATGCACTGTCAGGAAGTTAGATGTGAATCAATAATCCAGGTATGCATTTTAATCACACTGACAGAAATTGATGTGTTGGGCTCTAAAAGATGAATTCTATGATTCTTTGAATGTCAAAGCATCCACCTGGAGGGAGAGCAAAGCAGACCAAAAAAACCCACTCCTAAACCAGTGGTTTGTTCTAGCTTCCACAGCTGAGAAGAGGCTAAATGCATTCAAAATGAGCAAGTCTCAGAGAAAGATGCTGAGGTTTGTGTGTTTCGTGCAGGTGCATGTTGGCTGGACCTGGTGCTTAACTAGAGAAAGGAATTTGCTTTAGCAGGACACTTCAGCATCCCAGTACCCACTCTTTTTATTGCTATATTGCTTTAGGAGATGCTACATTCTGAACTTGTAAAATTCTCCATGTAACTTGTGGTTGGGGAAAGGAGGTGATGGAGGGAAGTCAAATTTAGAGACTGCAGGTGTGGAGTTGGGGGAAGGTGTTCCATCTCCTTCAGATAAAAGAAGAAAACATACATGTTACTGAATCTTAGTGGGAATTTTCCTCAATAGTATTCTGCTCCCTGTGAACATGGGAGGTGAAAACTTGCACACAGAATAAAGTCTCTTGCCAGCAGCACGTGTGTGCTGAGCTCCAGAATGCCTCTTGGGACGTTTGTGCTATTAAGTGGCATCAAAACTTAACTGTAACAAAAATACATACTTTTAAATTGTGTACATTTATGTGTATTTGGCTTTGCTGCTGAGGATGCATCTGTGATACTTGCCAATAAGACTTTAGATAAATCTAGAACTCAGAAGTGTGCACAGTTACACTCTTCACACCCCTTCCTGTGCATCACTATGAGAAGGAGGCAGCTGTGCTTGCTGTGCAGCAGTGCCCAGCTGGCTGGCGCAGCAGCAGCTCTCACCTGCCAGAGCTCACAGGCGTCGTACACCTCTTCAAGGGGGCGAGTGCTTTGAGAGACACTGTGCTGAGGGTCAGCCTAACCTCAGTGTTTAACTCTTGTTTTGCCTAGAGGAAGCCATCACCAAGGCTGACGTGGAGGATGCAGCCTTGGAAGAGCTAGGAGAGGCTGCAGAGCTTTCTGCAGACGAGGCGGACGAGACTGCCGACGTGAAGGATGCCTCTGAAGGGGAAGATGCAGCAAACTCGAGTGCTGGTGACTCAGAGGAGGACTTGGAGCTCGACAGAGAATCAGGAGAAGAAGAAGAAGAAGAAGAAGAAACAGAAGCCCCGAGTGGAAAACCTTCAGCTGAATCAGAGACTGAGAGCTCAGTGAGACACCGTAAAAGTCAGGTGGCTGATAACGGACTATAGGGTTTTTTCAGAGGTGTATTTTCTACACTTGGACCAAAGAAGTGTCAGACCCTGGGTCTGGAGCTGAAGCTTACACTTGATTTGTCGTTTGTTTACGCAAAACCTCTGCTCTGTCAGCAGGCTTCTCTTTTTTAGGCTAATACATGCTCACTTTGTTTCCTAAGCACGTGCGCTGTGTTATGTATAACTTTAGCCATGACAATCAAAATAAGTGTGTTGTGTCTGTTTGAAGCCTTCCAGGAGAGGAGGGGTGGAACTGTCTCGGATCACCAGCTGTAAAATGATTACCTGTTCTTGGGTCCCTTCAAGTCTGACCTGAGCAAGATCAAGATTTTTAACCCTTTACTGTAGCTTTGTGGGACTGTGACTTCACTCTGAATATTTATTGTTCCCAAAGGCAACAGAAGCACCAGACAAGTGGTACAGTAGTCAAAGAAGGCACCTTACTAGTCTTCTGTTAAAAGTGTTGTGTACAATGGGTTTATTTTTATCACTTTCAACTGAAGCACCTTTCATTTTTATTAATGTTTGTTTTGAAAATGTATCTTAGGGTACACCCCCAGATTTTTCAGTTTTTGGTAATTTGGAGGCATGCTGCACAGCTTAGGCTTGTCAGCTGAGTTCTTTTCACTTCAGTTTGAGTAACTGAAAACCTCAGGCCGAGGAGGAGTGGCAGCTAAATGTGTAAAATGTGTTTGAACTTTTCAAAGGATTAAATGAAATGGTTTTGGTCAGGGGGGACTTTTGCCAAAGCGTGACTTTATTTCTTTTTCCTCTCCCCTTCAAGAGACTGTAGCAAGAAGTCCTCACTTTGCAGTCAGGAAGCTGTCTACTTCTTGTCAGCACAGGCTTGTCACATGCAGCACAGTCCTGCCATGTCCAACTCAGAATGCTTCTGGCAGAGCTCAGACTGCTTTAGTAATAGCAACTGTAGAGGCCCTTTAGGTTTTCCCTGTGATAGCTCTTCTGGGTTTTGTCACTGGAATTATGTTAAGAAAAGAGAGAGGCACAGGTGGGTGGTAGGGAGAAGCTTTTGGTTTTCTACATGTATAGAGATAAACGTGTGCCTCTTGAACTGTGCAAAGTGAAAGTGGCTGGACAGGTAGACAGCATTAGGTATGGTTAGAAGACCTCAGGCATTAAGGATCTCAGTATTTCCCTCCTTTGGGTTAGAAGAGAAGACATTTTCTTAGTAAGGAATACCTACAGTGAGATCATGTATGTTCCTATTTTGTTGGTGTGATCATGTGCATAAGATGTCTTAATCTTGATTTTTGTATGTATCTATTGCGTAAACCTTGCTAACATGCATGGATTTCATCTTGTGCTGAGAGTAATCAGAGATGAAATTCTCTCTCATTAGAAGAGACAAGTTGCAAGTGCAAAATGCTGGTTTCCTTTGAGACTGACATTAATAGGGTCAATTTGTGTTGGAAGTTTGGTTTTGTGACATGCTCAGAGAGCATATTTCCTAAGAAAAATGAACTGTTCCTGTCTGTGTCCTGTCACACCTTGTGTCTTGGACCTCCATGCTAGAAACTTTGCATTTGTCTGTTGGAACTGTGTGAAGGACAAAATGACACTGCATATGTCAGACATGAATTTTCTTAAGTCTGGAGCTTGGATGGCATATCCTGGACACATGTAAACAGGCTTTCACCTGTGAGAAATATACAGTGGATTATACGTTGCACTATGATGAGGGGAGTTTGTCTTGTGTTATTTGGGTGTTGCCCCATGTAACAGCCATTGTAGAAGCTCACAGACAGCAGAACTCAGTAGCAGTTGAGGTACATGGCAGCTCTATTTTTTTAAAAAACAAACAAATCCCCTCTCCCAAACAACCCCAAATTCAAGCCCAGCTTTTATTTCCAAAAATTAAGAAAATTTTGTGGGCAACATAGTCTAAAGGGAAGAACCATGCACCTAAAAGCTCAGAATATGGATTTGTTGCTTCCATTGTGCATTGGCTTTTTTATTATCTGTGCAGCAGGAGCTTGTAAGGATCTGAGTAACAAGGATTTCACCATGTTGCGTGGGACAAGTCTGTGTGTAGTCAGAGTTAGATGAACTGGCAGAAGATTGGGATAGACATATCCCCTTGGTCATGGATCCAAAACTGCCAGACATGGAAAAATCTGTGGGACTGTCTCCAGCACAGATTGAGGGCAGCAATGACTTTGTTTGTGTACCAAAGAGGGTATTTTATACTGCCTAGGGTCTTGGGATAATCAGTGTGTAGCAGGGAGCATGCCAATATTCAATTTTGATTACATTTCTCTTCACTTCAGTGATATCATGGAGCTGTCTAGTACCTTCTTCAGCTGTTTGAGGAGGCTTTAACTTCAAAAGATACAGAACATCCTTACACCTCACAGTGGCTCTGTTGTGTGCTGTTGGGAATACGAAGTATTAAAAAGTTGTGTACCTCTTTTCAGTGCTCAAGATGAGATGTTTGGGCTTTTTGGATGTTTAGACAAATAAGGTGTACTCCCAGGAGCTGTTTCATTGTGGTGTCTTTGAATTTAAAAAATAAAAGCACAAGCCACAAATGGCACTTTTCCTACAAGGCACATGGTTTGTGAGATGCTCTGAGAAAGATCAGAAGCTCCTCTGTGTGTAAGTCTCTGTTTATATTTCCTCTGTTTTTCCATGTCCCTTTTAAGTTTGGATTATTTCAAATGAAGATGTTAAGTCTTTTCCATCCTGAGAGACCTGCCTGTGAGACCACCTGTGATGCTGGGCTGGAGTAAGCAGGCAGCAGGTGACAGCTTCACCTCTTCATAGACCTGTCTTGTGAATCTGCACTGAGCTACAATGGGCTTCTAAGGAATCTTCAAACTAGTATGTATAGCATTGCTCCTGTGCTTTCATTAACACTGGAGGGAATATTGATGCTAGCTTGGGTTTGACTGTATTGGGTGTGTTTGAGTATCTCATTAGGACAATCACTAAATTAGGATTAAGACTTTAGAAAAGCAGGTGCTATACAAGCATTGATAGATCCAACTTAGCTTTACATTTGTAGGGGAAATATTGTAGCGTGATATTGGAAATACTCAACTTGGACTTGTGTGTAGCTGGCAAGCAACAAGCAGCAGAGACTGTCAGGGCTAAATCTGTGTTTAACAAAGGCCACTAGCTGTGCAGTCCAGGTGGCATGTTAATTTCCTTCACAGAATCAGGGTTTTTTTTTCACTACAGCACATTTTCATTGAGTCATGTGAGTCACAGTGCTGATTAGACTGTTACAGTAGTATTGATGTTGGTGTATTGAAAAAAAACAAGCCAGTATTGACCTTTCATGCAATCTTGAGTGTTCTGTTAGGATTAATGTCAAAAAATGGAACTTGTTCTTGCAACCTCAGCATAGGAAAAATGCCCTGGGAGAAGTGGCTGCTAACACTTGAAGATGTTTTAAGGATAGGGCTGTAAGGCTTGTAAACTGTGTCAGAAATTACTTGGTGTTTGCAAACCAATTTAAATTTCACACACCACTCTGAAAAACAGTTGCTGATGGATCTGAATGGGAGTGCCTGAAGGCAAGTCATGCAGAGAATCCCGTGGGATGTGTTTAAGGAGGCTGGAAGCAGGTACAGCCTGTCACAACTCCTGTCCTCGAGACCTGTGTGGAGCTTGCACACACCTCTTGGAACACTCTGAGTATGCTGCACCCGTGGCAGGCAACACCTGTCATCTGGCTGTTCTGCAGGGAAATGTACAGCACTGGCTCCTCTGGAAGCACTGCACATTTATACTATGGCTACTTTTACTGAAATTCCATATAAATTGTGTATTTATGATCTTCTTGTAGTTAGTTTTCATTTTCTCAGTGTGTAGATGGCTCATCTGTGTCATTACAAAAGGTTTTTTTTTAATCTGAATCTTGAAATTAATAATAGAGGTTGTGACTTGTGATGATTCCTTAAACTCTAACTCTCAAAGAACATAACTCTGAACCATTGAGGGCTTCACCTCAGTACCTTCATGTTATTTTTCCCTCCTCACTGAGGAATCCACCCAGGATCCAGTACACAGATTCCCTCTCCAGGTGAGCTTCCAGAACTACCTCCTGGGTTGGGTGACCTCCCGTTCCCTTGGGTTTTCTTTTCCATTGCACTTATTTCTTGATGGAAAGCTGAAGGGGGAATGGTATCAAACGAAGCCCTTGTGAGCATTTTGTTTTACTATTTCATCAGCTGCTTTTTGTTCTATGTGAGAATATGAAATTCCCCCATGAAAACAGGCAGGTGGAATACTACAGACAAAGTGTTTGGGTTTTGAAAATGACTTTGTTGAAGCAATCAGACAAACAAGCTCTATTTTTATAGAGGAAATATAAAGATAACTCTGAAGGCTGTACTAGAACTGTAGAAAAGCTTCTAACCTTGGAGTTTTGAATTGGATGGGTGGTAACTCCCTTCAGCTGTGGGGTAGGGGGGAAGTGTTGTGTTTTGTTTTAATAAAGACAGTGGTGACTACATTTAACCCAATATCTTAATTTTCTTCCCAGTATAAATGCAGTTTAAGAACTCTGTCCTCTACTTTCACTTTGTCTTTACTGAGGAGAAAGGGGAAACTTACTTAAACATACAGGGAATTTAGTAATCAAATATTTTAATTGTTATATGGAAAGGCTGTTTTTCTTGGCTCATTAGAATTTCTCAGGCCCTGCTAGTACTTTAAACTTTTAAATCTGTTAATTGAATACTACTAAGATGAACATTGGCACTGCCAGTCATCTGGCCACAGGCTCTGCCAGGAGCCCTCACGCAGGGGGTGCAGGAATGGTGCTGGCTGGAGTGTTTGACCATCAGTCTTGCATGAAGGACATGAGAAGATCATGCTTGACAAAAGCACTTTGAGTCTGGTTATCACTGTGTGGCTTGGGGCCAAAAATGGCCCCGAGAACCTCTGTAGATCTCCCCTCAGTTGTTCTCATTGTACTCAAGTCATCCAGATCCTGCCTCTGTTCGGTTCTTTAGTGCCCCTCCACCCCAGTGGCCCTCAGACTTCCCAAAACAGATGTTCAGGGTTTTTTTAGGGCCACCTGCTCCCTGCTGAACTGCCAAGAAACTGTCCTCATCTCTGCAACAGGTCCTTTGGCTTGACTTGGTTTCACTCTGAAGTCACAAATTGCTGCTGAAAAAAGAGAGAGCCACTAATAGTTTCTGTTGATTCTCTTGACTGGCTTGGGGGGACTGCAGTAGATTGATTCAGCTCTGATTGATGTGAGATACTGGCTGAAAACACTGCACAGTTGGCAATAGATGCTTGCTGACTTTATTTGGAGAAATTCACAAATGTTCTTGGGGAATCTGAAAGTCAAAATAATCATTTACTCATATAAGCAAGTTACTTGATAAAACAGCTTTGCACAGCAGCCTTGAGAAATAGGTAATCAGTAGGACATTGAAATGTTTAATTATATACTGCAGTTACCTTCTGCAGTTAATTTTTGCTGCAGCTCACTGCAGTGAGATGATCCCAGCTCCACCTGTGGAGGCTGTTGCCTGTTGGCAGGGGGCTGTGGCATTGCCTCTGATCCTGCAGTGGGTCAGACCCAAGCCCTGTGTGGCCGCCTCTCTCTCCAGCACATAACCTGTGGAAGGGCAAGCATGTGGAGAGGCTTTTCAAAATGCTCTTTTGACTTCTGATCAGAGCACTTTGTAAGGCAGAAGGAACATCTCTGCTTAATAACCCACTGTGGGGTTTTTCTTCTGGAATTTGCACTACCCCTCTCTGAACTGAGGTGCAGATCTTCCCTTGCAGAGCCTGGTTCAGCCCAGCTCTGGTTACGTGACACTGTTCCCAGGTGGTCGTTCTCCAGTGACCTGCCAAGGGACCAGTGAGAAGCAGCAGATGTGGAGAGGATGTTAAGGCTACACTCATCATCTTGGGGGCTGGTTTTTATTTTTTCCCCTCTGCCCTAATTGCATCTCTAAGTTTCAATTAAGTCCCACGTTGACTCTAGCAGTGAGGTTTGCTGTGGCTGCCTGGGCAAAGCCTTTGCCGTTAACTCGGCTGCGGCTGTTCTGCTTCAAGGTTAAGGTTCAGACAGCTGATGTCTCATTAAGCAGCCAGAGGAAACCTCTCATCCAGAGAGTCATTAAAATGAGGAGCCAATTACATGGAGGGAAGCTGTGTCAGAGCTGGTCTGTAAGTCAGTGGACAGACATGGGCTGTGCTCCCCTGAGGTCTTTACACCCATAAGAGGCCAAGCAGTCCTAGTTCAGCAGCAGATTAAACTTATTGAGCTTAGTTTTGTGTCCTCTGTGCTGCTGTTGGCACCTTCCACCACACCCCGGCTCATAAATTTGGCAGCAGTGGGAAAGGTCTTGCTGGAGTGGAAGAGCCTCCAGCTCCTGGTGAAGTCCTGAGGTCTGTGGAGCTTCACAGGACGTGTTGGCTGGGCAGCAGCAGGAAGTCAGTGACCCCAGCTGTGTGGTTGGCACATGGGGGTTATCTGCACAGGGAGACGTGAGAAACATCACAAGAGGGAAGGCAAGAGGAACTTTTAGTCCAAGTGACAAGTAGTGACCAGTAAATTAAATCCCTGATACTGTGTGCATGTGGCAAATGAAAATGTAAGTGGAGAGAGAGAAAGGTCAAGGTGGGAAGTGTTCTGAAGAGCTTAACCTTTTTTTAAGTGAATATAGACATCGTAAAAGGGGGTGAGGAGGAGACCAGTGGTGAAACAGCATTGTTACCTTCAGAACTTCTGTGCAACTTTCCAATATAAAAAGCTTTTGAATTCATTAAGGTTGAAGCCAGCTGCACATATTGGAATGTTTAGCTGTTGTGCAATGCTTCCTGTCTCTGGCTCTAGGAGAAATACCTGTTTTTAGCACAGGCTATGCAAATTGAAGTAAATGAAAGCAGACGTGTGCCCAGTTTTGTGCTGGGAGCACAGAGAAATGTCAATGTTCAGCCAGCTTGCATTTCAATCCCATCTGACACAGATGTGTGATAGAGTCTCACAGTGTGGCTGCATGTACATTGATATTCATTTCCAGGGTTTCCTCCCATGAATATTGTGACTGGCTGGAGGAATGATCCCCTGCACACCCTGCACGGCTTCATCTGAGATGCCCTCATCTGGTAAAGCAGTTAAAGAAATAGCTGCAAATCTCTCAGCACCATCATTGCCTGTAAATGATTCCTGAGACTGAGCTTGCAGCTGACACCGTCCCTCCTGCCTTGGCCCTGGAGACAGCCCTCCAAAGACATTGGACAATCTCCTCTGGATCTTAAACATTTTTCTCTGCTCTTTGCAGAATACTGTTTCTCACGGTTACTTATAAACCAGAGAGCAAAACACGGGCTCTCTGGTTTGCTTGGACCAGAGGGAGAGGAGCAGTGAGAGCCATGCCTGCTGCTTGGCTCCTCTGCATGCTGCAAAGCTGCCACATCGTGCACTGTGCCTTGGGGATTTGTTTCCAATCCAGGTGTTGATTTCTCTCTTCTCCCCAAAATGTAGTGCTAAGAAAATGGCATCATTAATTCAAACGTGCCCAGCTGGAAAACTGAATTATATGCACACATGACATGCTTGGGAGTTTTCCCTGTCAAACAAATACACATCACTTGCAACAGGTGTATGGAGTATTTGTTAAATTATAAGTCAAGATTCAATCAAGACATCTTAACTGAGCCTGTAACACTTTGGATGAGTGTCGTCTCTTTAATAAGCTGATTTTATTTCCAGCTGGTCAGTGCATCTGATCTGGTAATGTTTTAATAACTGGAGCTCTCTGGGTTTTGGAGGTGGAATTACTTTAAGATCAGGAGCCATTTGCCTCTATTAGATGCCCAAGCTGCCTGGCAGATGGGTCCCTGTGACTTGACTTCATATCCAGGACTTTAATGGAAATAACTGGAAACTCACTTGTCAGGTGTTGTCCTAAATGTCCAGGCTGGGACCTGCTTTTGATACACAATCTAAACCCAGGTCTTGTGTTTTGTGCATGAAGAGTATCTTTCTTGTTTCAGTCTCCTGGATTTTTTGGATGATAAAGACACCCACGAGAGACTGTGCATTCCTGTTGTTGCAGGTGTAAGTTGTGCTGCACCAACATATTTCTTCCTTTGCCACGTTTTATTCCATTATGTTCTAAGTTGGCCTTGACCACATGAAACAACACGGTGCTGAAGTCCAGTGTGACTGTGAGCTGGGAAGTCCAACGTTGGTGAGGGTTTTTTGTTATGTAGGTAAGTTGAGTCCTGATAAGGTCCCGTATTAATGATTTACAGACAAAAATACAGAGCTTTAAAGAGAGAGGAGGAGAAATAAACTATCCCTTTGAGACCAGCAAACATGTCTGGAAAACCAGTTTGCATTGCTGATTTTGAAGATTATGCTAAAAAATTTCTCCCCAAATCAGTGTATGACTATTACCGATCCGGAGCAGATGACCAGGAAACTCTAGCAGATAACGTAGCAGCGTTTTCAAGGTAGGAGGATTATTTAAGGCTGAGGTGGGAGGCAGGGGGTGTAAATTCTGCTTTATTAGTAGATGTACTGTGATATTAGATTTTTTTTCTTTGTGAACAAAACTCAATTTTCCCAGAACTTTCTTTTTAGCAAAAAGATTTTCATAATCTCCTCTCAGAACAACTCCCTCTCCCTTCTCACTCCTCCACTTCACATTTTCTATCAAAAACACAGTCCCTGCAATCCATCGGCATCTTTTTAGCTTTACCTGTATTTTGTTTGTCTTGTTAAAATAAATCCTCTAAAGTGTCCTTTTGCTGGAACTGTCCCTTCTGCATTTTGGGCTGTAATGCTGGCGGGGGATTCTTGTGATGGGGTCCTGAGTTTTGCCTTTTGTTTCTTCTTCCTAAACCAAATTAGTTACAGAATCATAGAACTGTTTTGGTTGGAAGAGACCATTAAGATCAAGTCCAACCATTAACACAGCACTTAGAGGTCACCACTAAAGCAACTTTCCAACTTCACCAGGAAATACTGTAAGTGATGGAAACCATTAAAAACCAGCTTTGACTTGGACTGGCCTCCTGATCTGTTGTCAAAGCCTGGACTTAGATCACCCGTTGTCTCTCAGGTCCAAGGTCAACACAAAGTCAGTCAGCATTTGCTGTGGGGTTTGATGGAAGACTGTCAAAACTCACATCAAGTCAGCTGGTTCCCTGTGCCCTGCTGCTCTGCCCTTGGAGCATCAGCCTGCGTGCTGCAGAGGGAGAAGGCAGCTGGAGACTGGTGGCCTCAGCCTGCCTGCGCCCAGCTGTGGGCTCCTCTTGCCTTCCAGTGCTGTGCTGGTGCAGACCCTTAACCCCCTGCACTTGTCTCTGCTGATCTCTAAGGGCTTTGCCTTTAATCCCTCTGAGTCTAACAAACCAAAACAAGATTTTTCCAATTTATCTTCAGTCTTTCTCCCTCCCCACTTTGCCTTCCTGCTGTCGTGCAGCAGTACTGGCTGGGCCAGCTGCCTCTCCACAGGCTATGAGCAATTCGGTGGGAAGCCCCCCACAACTTTAAGGCTGCAGGAAGCTCAGTGGGAATTCATTTAGTGGGTCTCAAAGGTCAGATTCCAGAAATCAGCTCAGAACCTTAATTTTAGGGACACATTAAAAGCTTCATCATGTCAAGTGGAGGAAAAAAAAGCTAACCTCCACTGTGACCACTTACTCCAGACCTCAGCTCCATGCAGAAGCCCCTGTCACAGACTGGAAATCTTGGAATCAAAGGTCATATTGCAGAAATCAGCTCAGAGCCTTAATTTTAGGGACACGTAGAAAAGCTTTATAATGTCAAGAGGAGGAAAAAAAAAAACTAACTTCCACAGTGACCACTTACTCCAGACCTCAGCTCCATGCAGAAGCCCCTGTCACAGACTGGAAATCTTGGAATTTGGGCTGCTCAAACACAAGCCAAAGGACTGCTCTGGCTCTGAGGAGTAAATAGGAGCAGGAGGGGTGTAGTGGTGCTCATCTGATTTATTTATTTTTATTTTTACTGCTTCCAGATGCTACGATGCTATTTGCCCTCATAGAACTGAAATGAGATGTTAAAGAAAGGACACTCAAAGGAAGTGCTCAGAGGCAATAAACCATAGAAACAGAGAACTTTTTACTGCTAAGAGCTACAGCTCATCCTGATTAAACACAAGTTGGATATAATCTGCCCAGAGGCAGGCTAATAAAAAGCTGGGTATGTCAACTTGCTGTTTTGGTGTTAGCAGAGCTTTGTGCTGGTTGTAAGATAAGAGCAGCTCTGCTCTGAAGCTGTTCCCCACTGCAGGGGCAGATTCCTCTGATGAGAGGACCTCCTCATATTGTGCTGGTCACTTGTGGGGTTCAGACTGACCTCCTCTTTTCTGTCATCTTCTATCACTTTCAATAAAGCCTCCTGTTTTAGGCATTCAGAACTGCAGAGCTTGCAGGCAGCCCGGAACTGGAGGAGATGTTAATTAGCAGTGTCTTACACAGCAGTTTTTAAAACACAGACTAAGCTAAAGTTACCAGGTCCTGATGTGGCTAAAAGGTCTGTGATGCTGGGTTCCTGCTCAGAAGTGAAGGTGTGAAGAGGATGGAAGCTGTATTTGTCTTTGCTCCCCCTCACTTTCTATATTTCAAGAGAACAAGATCTAATTTCTGCAGTAGCTTTAGCCCATTTAAATGCCCTCTGAAAGGGCAGTTAATAAACTCTAGAAGACTTGAGAAGGGTGTTTATTAAGTCACCAAACAACAGAACTTGCTGACAGCCAGAGGGAGGTCCTGGGGCAGAAATGCTGAAGTGAAAGCTTTGCTTGTTACCTCTCCATTGCCCTACGCCTGCCTCTCTGGATGTCCACCAAAGCACAGCCAAGTGCAGCGATGCCTTGGTCACCCAGCAGGAGAGCTGGAGAGCTGGGAGCAGAGCCTGCAGCCCAGCTCCCCTGGGCAGACTGGTGCCCTGCTCTCTGCCCTGCAGCACAGCTCTTCTGTGGGATGGGTGTCGCAGCCCAAGTGCAGCTGTGCCTGCAGGAAGGGAGGATGCAGGCTGGAGCATGGAGATGGGGACTGGCAGCTTCATGAGCAAGTGTGCTTCTTTATCCCTCTGACGAGAGGGAGATGATAGTGATGGTGGTCAGAGTTAAATGCAGCTCTTGTGTAGCACTGAAACAATTCTCAACCTTTCCAGTGCCTTCTTGTGCCTGTCTAATTTGCACACTGCAGTATTTCCAGTAAGCAGAGTGCTCCTGCTGCCTGCAGCTGTACAGGCCTCCCTCTCTGCAAAGATGAGTCCCTTTAATGGGCTGCTGAAGCTTTCTGGAAGCATGTTGAGCATAGGGCTCCATCTTGATAGCTGCAGTGGTCCCCAGCTGCAGCTGCTGAGGGACAACAGACTGTTTGCAGTGGCTTCCTGGCAATAGATCTAGGAAAGGTAGAACCCAAATATAGAGATCTCACAGGATTTTGGTTTACAAGACCCATTTTACACAAGGAACTTTTAAAATCAGTCTTCTCCTTCAATGCTGTTGGGAGAAGCATGGCCCAATGGTTAAGGATGCAGGACTGTCCCATAGTCCTTGTGTGTCTCTGAGCATGTTATTGGTTTTTCTCCCCATTCCTGAGTGCAGCTTGTGGGTAAATATAAAGTAAGATGGACTTTACACCCGTGGGTCACAAGCAATGATTTTGTGGGGAAAAACAAAATCAAACAACCAAAACCCAAACCAAGTATGATCAGCTTCATTTCCCATGGCCAGAGAGCTCCTGTTGATTTCCACGGTAAGAAGCTGATTAAAAACAGTTTTAAATAGTTATATATACATGTGTAAATGTTTGTTTCAGTGGAAGAAAAGAAAGTGTGAAACTGAACTGTAGGCATGAATTGTTAGCCCACACCTTTGTGGTGCAGGATTATTTGGGTGAGTGAGACAGCTGGGATGGATTGTATTTTGAAGAAAAATGAGTGTTTGGTTTGTCTGGGAGCTCCTTTTTTTTTCAACCCAATAGCTTCATTTATGGAGAAATAGATTATTTTTAAAGATTGGTTTAGCAAGTGAATGGTAGTTTTTTTTCTGGTTGCTGGAATACTTTTGGAGTGGCCAATGCAGTTTTTGGAGCAGTGCAATCCATACCTGTTAGGTTACAAAATGAATGTCCTGGCCTTCTGACAGCACAGGGGCTTGAACTCCTGCAATATAGATACTAGATATAAAATGTCCCCAAAAGGCCAGTGTTTAAGGTGAGTTAAACAGGTACAGTGAATCTCCTCCAGCTTCCTGATCCAGGACTGAGGGAAGAACCAGAACTTACAGATCAACATCAGTGTGTTCCTGCTAAGGGTAGATAAGTATGATTTATTCATAGTTTTGAACTGATGTGGAGATGGCACTGAGCTAAGTGAGTCCTTAAGGCCAGAGAGATGATCTGGGACATCAGAGCATACATTGCCCCCTGTGGGGTCTGACTGCACCCACCTTGCCTTTGCTCTCTGTCCCTTCCCACACTGTGCTGTCTAGTGGCTGAACTCCTCAAGTTGCCAAGGAGCTAAGGGGCCTGAATGGAGAGCAGATTTTTTGACAAGGTCGGGATGTCTTTAGCCTGATGGTATGCAAGAAATCAATCTGAAATCTCCTCTTTTGGCACTTTAATGAGGGGGACATGCATGTGTGGGAACATGTTTCTGCTAATCTGCTGTGACACGTCCTGCCACTGACTCCCTGGTGGCCCTTGGAGAAGATGAGTTTTGTTGGTGTGCATGAGGAACAGCAGTCACTTACCAGTGACAGAACTGATGTGTGTTTTCTGCAAACATGCCATCTTTTAGCTAGGTATCCAGGGTGTTAAATTGCCTGGGCATGTAAATAATTCAAGTATTGGTTGAAAAAGCAAGGCTGAGAATACGCTTGGGGTCAAACAAGTATGTGAAGTTGTAGGAGGAAAGAAAGAAAAGGAATGCTTGTAATAATAAGTTGGTTACATTTCTGTGATATTTTTCATCTGAGATTCACAGAGTGCTGCAAAACAAGTCGCCGTGTGGATGGCAAGACACCTTGGGAGAGAAAAACCAGTTTTCCTCAAGAAAAGCAGCTGTTTCCAAGCCTTGCACAGCACTAGCACCCATCCCTTGCTGAGGGGAAGTGGAGCTGTGGGGGAGATTCAGGCAGCAAAGGGGGTTGGAGTTGGGATGGAGCCTGTGCCTGAGCAGTGTGCTTGTGGTGCAGCACAAAATGGTTATTTGGTAACAGCTCAGAAAGGAAACAAGAAGAGCTGCTTCAAAATGTTTCAGTTTGAAAATTTCAGCATTTTTGACAGCTGAAAGTAAGTTGGGAAAGCAGTGGTGAGTGCTTCCTTCTGCCTGCAAGATGATCTACATTCTGAGATTTTTGAGTGTGGAGGGAAAAGGAAAGAAAAAAAAATCAAACACTAATCCCTGCTTCTTGCCTTTCGTCCTTCTTGCAAAACAGCTGAAGTTGCCTAAATCAGGAGTGCTCACTGCAGCATCTCCTGCTTCCAGCTAGGAGGAAAGATGTCCTCACAGTTGCTGATAGCAGCACACGAGTTGTGGACTTGGCTGGAAAAAAGTGTGGGTGAGGAGAAGATGAATTTAAAAAATAGGCGAGTTTTTTTACAAAATATCCAGGGAGTGTTTTCACTCCAGGACTTGGAGGAAGCAGAGGTTGTGTGACAGCCTAGTGAATGCCTGCTCTGGTTAGTGGGACATGTAGCTCTTGGGTTTTGCTTGCTGCTGTTAAGGGCATTTCCAGAAAATGCCTCACTTCAAGTGTCCAGCAAAGCCCCAGCTGAAAATGCCCGTGTTTCCAAAGCAAGATCAGGGTTTATTTAGAGAGTATAATACTAAGGCAGTCTTCCCTTTTTGGGTGTTTTTTTTTGTGGGACCCAGTAAATTCTCACTTAGGAGTATTGAGTTGGAATAAGTTGAGAGGATGCAACCTGATAAGGTGCAAAGGGAAGAGAAGCCACAGAAAGCATTGGAAGAGACATTTACATTTAAAATCTGGGGCTTATGAGCTCAAGGACCTCAGAAAACTCATGGACAGAGTAATTTGTTGGTACATAAAGGTAAGGGGAAAAGAGGCTGTTTATTGCTGCTTGAAACAGCATCATTTTTCTTGTGTATACTGTTGGGAGGATATTTGCTCTTTCTGTGTCTTTTCTGAGCTGAAAGCACTGTGGAAGTGTTGGTACTTCAGGACTGACCCTCACGCACGTGCTTTGAGATAGCAGTGGCTTGCACTGTGTAAGAATATGACAAGTTTGGGACAGCAGAGAAACTAGAAGGCTGGTTAAGAGGGCAATATTCACATCCTTATGCTTTTGAATTTGACTGTTAAAATGAGGAAAGTTGTTAGTGGATTTTTGTTTTATGTTTATTTGCTGGGAAGAGATGTCTCAGAGCTGCGAGTAAGCCTTTGGAATGAGAATTAGGAAGAAAGCTGGAGAAAAAGTCATGTTTTCTTTGTCCCACCCTCAGCCCATCCTCCCCTGAAAAATAACAAACTGATACAATTGCATGAAAACAAGCCTGAGGAGAGGTACTTGCAGTGTGTGTCTTGGCTTTGAATAACACGGCTGACTCCCACAGCTCCTTCCAAGCATCATAACCATCCTTCTCCTCCCTGGGGAGCACTTCCTGGAGTGCTGGCATGGCCCTGGGCTCCAGGCCTTCAGAAACTTGGGTCTCCTCCTGGCTCTGTCCCAGGCTTCTTATGGAAATGTCTTGATCTTTCTATAAAATTAAGAGATATTAAGAGATCGGTTTGTTGTTGTCTTTTTTTTCCTGACCTGTCAGCTTAATATACAAAGTCAAGCTGATCACTGCTTTCTGTCAGAGCACAGTCTGAGCATTACAGTGCCTCTAGCTGCTGTCTCTCTGCTAATTAATATTATCAGTTTCGGGTATGTTAGTACTGAGCAGGTGGTCGGGTTCAGTGGTACCAGAGCTTAAGCTTTAATTACTTTCTGTGATGAGAATTCCGTAGCCATCAGAATCCCCTCGGAGGGAGCGGTGCCTTGGTGCCAGGCTGATGTGTGGAGAGGCAGCCCCTGCTGCTGCGCCCCCTCTTGTGGCCTGCAGCAACAGTGGCTGTGCTGCAGCATCACCTGCATGGCCAGAAAAGGCCCAATTTCACAGGTACCCCCAGGAACACAACCCTACTAATAAAGGTTTGGATGCTGTGGTCTCATCTAGTTGACCCCACCATGTGAGGAACAACGGTATTGTTGTGCTGCTGCTGTGCAGAGAAGAAAAAAGATCAATTCCTCTGTGTGCAAGAGTGTGGTGTCCAGCTTGACCACAATAAATTGTAATTTCAGATCAAGTTTGGTTTAAGTTGCTCTGTTTTGGAGTCACCTTCTGTTTGTACCCAGGCTGAAGACCCCAGTGGACAATCCTGGCTCTAGGCTGATGTGGTTTCTGGTGGACAGAAGGCAAGGCCAGGTTGGCAGTGGTTGAGCAGATGCTGGGCCACATCATTCAGGGACTAGCCCATAATTTGCCCTGTTGGGAAAGCAGTTGTGCTACTCGGTCTTTTCCTGCACCAAATTACAGTGGCTGCATTTGGCCTTTTCCTGGAAGTCTGGAGTCCCTGCGGTACAAGGGGCTGTGCCTGGGGCTGGAGCTGTAGTCAGAGTGGCCAGTGACTGCTGGGGATGGGACCTCTCCAAGCCAAGTGGTTTTGTCCCTGTGCCAGCAGAGATGCTGTGCAGTGGATTTCTACCTGCCCTGAGCTCAGGGCAGCCTCCTGCCCACCTGCTCCCCACAGGGCAGCTTGTTTCTGCATAGTCTCACTGGAGAGACCTGTAGCACAGGGACAGAGAGGGCTGAGCACTCTGGCCAGGTGAGTTTTATCCAAAATTCCCATGTCTTTTGGCTCCTTAGTCCATAGAAGGAATAACTGGGAGAGGCTGATGACTTTTCCTGTTCCTGCACACCCTCCATCATCCAGTTCTACCTCAAGGCTTTCAAGGAGGCTGATGCCGTGAACCTTATTTTTTGCAGCTCCTGTCTTTCTTTCAGATGATACTGTACGATAATGTTCAAAGGCTTATTGCCTTTCACCTTCCAAGGACTTTAGTCACTCTTTTCCCAATCTCTGCTGGTTTTGTACATTTTGTGGGTCCTGCTGAATCTCTGGGTCACTCAGTCAAGTTCTGTTCCAGCCTCGACTCTGCCTCTCCAGTGCCTCGTGCAGCTTCTTCCCTTCCAGCTTTCTCCTGACAGCAGGAAAATCTGCTCTCAGTGCCCGTTAGGGGCTGTAAATAACCCTGACGATACAGGCTTTTCATTCTCTCCATTTATCTGTGTGTCAGATGGAAGCTGTACCCTCGGGTGCTCAGGGACGTGTCGGTGATGGACCTGTCATCCTCAGTGCTGGGGCAGAGAGTCAGCATGCCAGTCTGTGTGGGAGCGACGGCCATGCAGCGCATGGCTCACGCGGACGGGGAGACGGCCACGGCGAGAGGTAACCCTGCCAATCCCCTGCACTGAGCAGAGCAGTGCCCTGCCTGCTGCCTGTGCAGCCCAGCTTGGGATCTTGCTCCTCATGCTGCAGCCATGCTGGATTTGGGTTGTTGCTCAGCATAATCAGGTTTATTTTGGGGCTTGTTTTTCCCTGTTTTCCTTTGCCTGTTTTGTGTGCAGGTTCTCCCTTGCTATGAAACAGGGATGAGAAATGCTGTATATAACAGTGAAATAATTTGTAACAAATAGGTACATATAGTTACCAATTTCCTATTTTATATGTTCTAGAAATAGAACTATACATATTGTCATGGCAACATTCTTCCTAGTATAGAACTGCTTCTAGAAATTCAGAAGCCGAGCTAAAATAGTTGTATTTAAGAGAGCTTTTTGAGAGCGTCCCAGGGAGCCACTGAGATAAGAGCCTCCCTAGGTTAGATGCTGCACAAAGAAGTTGCTAGCACAGAGGCTGCAGCCTGAAAGGCTGCAAGAAATGAGATGTTAACCAGAATTCAGATGTGAGATGATTTCTGGCTCCTTTAACCCGAGCTGCAGGATGACACCAAATCTAGAAGGGTCAAACGGTGTGCCTGTCGCATGCAAACAGCACTGGGCTGCGCGTTTCAGTGCTCCAGCACTAAATAGGAAGGATACAATACCTTCAATAAGCGATATTTTCGAAGTAATGATACCGTGCTTGGTTTTTCCCCGTCCCCAGAGATTTATTCGGCAGCCCAAGCCGCTGTGCTTGTAGGAGCAGGCGGGTCCCACACGATGGAGCTCGAGGACCTCGAGTGGCTTTGGGAAGCGCAGCCAGGCGGGTGCCCGCGGGGCTGTCCCCTCCTTCCGCAGCTCTTGCGGGTTATTCCTGGCCCGGGCGGCGCTGGGAGGAAACTCTGAAGCGTTATACCCTGAAGTGCAAACAGATTAGTGCAATGTTAAAGGCCAGCTTCGAAACACACGACATTCAGCATGGTCCTTAGCAAAGGTCCCCAGCAGTGCTACGGCCCGGCCGTGTTTTGAGGCATAAACCTGTAACAGCACGTGGGGTCGAGTGGTGCAATGAGACTGACTGCCCGGGCTGAGCTATACTTGTGGTAGATAACCTAATTTGGGAATTTCCTGTCTTTTGCACGCTTGCAATTTCAAACTTTAACATGTGCTTGTTGCACTTCACATTGTGGGGTTTTCAAGCTGGAAGAGCTTGGTGTGCAGGCGATGGTTCGAATGTGTGCTCAAATAAACACATACAGGGGAGCTGATGCTTGTTGCACTTCACGTTGTGGGGTTTTCAAGCTGGAAGAGCTCGGTGTGCAGGCGATGGTTCGAATGTGGGCTCAAATAAACACATACAGGGGAGCTGGTAAATTTGCCCTTGCTTTGGAAGGGGAGTGTAATTAAATCACACCCTCTGTATTGCATTAGCATTTCTCCCAGAAAAAAAAACACGGCTCGGGGTTTGTGCTCTGTTAGAGGTGGAGTGGGGCATTCAGTGCCAAGCTTCTGGTTTGACCTTATAAGATGACAGGGATTAACTGTAAAGTACACGTTTGGCTTAGAGGTTCCCTTAAACTCGGGTCATTTGGGATCCAGGGCCTTGCTACATCCAACTTCTCTTAAACTCTGTGATACCTCTGAAATATAAGTGAGCAGATTGTTGGTTGCTTTAAATCAGCTTTTGCTTCAGCTGCACCAATTTACGGAAGCAAAGAAAGTCTGGTCCGTAGTCTTGAGGCTTTTGCAAAGCCTGGCATACTTCCTAAGCTTGACTTTTGGCTTGGATGTGTAGGAAGCAACACATCCAAGAGCAGAGGTGGTGCCTCTGCTGTAGTGAACACCCTTGTAAAGCACGGCGTGCTCTGAATCTGGCCCCTTCCCAGCCAGGGGGCAGGTGTTGTGTGCCTCGGCTTGTGTCCCGGGAGGTGGCAGCTGCCCCAAGGAGCACCTACAGGGAGAGGTCATCTTGGGGTTCACACCATCCTTACCTGCAGAGCAGGGTGGTGGAGGCAGCAGTAACAACTCATTCCTCCTCCTTTTTGTATTTTGAGAACGATGCCTGCTCGTGCCAAGGAGTTCCCTTGAGTGGCAGCATTTTGCTTTGAACTGCTCTGCTCTTCCAGCAGGTTTGCTCTACACGTTGTGGTGTAAATGTCCTCTCTAGGGCCAAGGGCATGACATGATGCCTCTCATTAGGTAAAGCTCCCTGCCCTCACAACCCCTTGCTTTGGGGCTCATCAGGGTTTTGGGAACTGCTGCTGCTCGAGAGATACTCTCCTCAGGGCAACCAAGCTGGTAGAGAGTAGAGTGAATCTTACTCAAAATAGGGTAAAGTCTGGCAGCTTGCCTTGAACCCATCTTCACTGACAATTCTCTTCCAGGAGTAAAGGATTGTTTGGGGGAGAATTGTTCAACAGTATTTTTAAAAGTTGCTGGTGACAGACCATCCAACACCACAAAAGTTATTCCAAAGGTTAACTAACTCTGTTCTGAACTGGAATCTTGGTCAAAACTTGTACACCCTCAAATTTGGACGTTGTGTTCACTTATACTTCTGTTAGCTAAGCTTTAAAAAAAGAAAAGGAAAAAAAAAATTTGTCTATATAGACTGTACTAAGGTTTCTCCTGAGTTCTTTTTGACGTGTCTCAATGGACCTGGAGTCCATCCTTCCTAGAGAAAGCTCCCTTGTCCTTGAAACAATTTCATGGACCTTGGCAGTTGTCCCAGTTTTTCCAGGTCTTTCTTCAGGCATATTCCCTAGCATTTTAGTTGTAGTTCATCAGTGTATGTGGCAGATTTCCAAATAATGGATTTTCTGTTCAGTAGAAACTGAAAAACTGGGAGGAAAATTATTTTGGACTAACTGAAATGTTTAATTTGATCCAAAACACAATGTTTTATTTCATTTTCCTACTAGCTAATGCTTTTAGCCATAGTCCTGTTTTGAAACAAAAGTGTTAGCTCAGAAGAAAACATTTCCATTTTGAAAATATCAACACATGACATTTTGACTTAGGTTGAAATTCGAGTCAGGAGGACGAGAAAAATTCACCTCTTTAAAAATATTTGCCAAATTTGATGAATAATCTTAGCCACCATTAAAGAGCAAAGGGCTGTGCTCTAAGCACTTTTGAGCAGAACTCTTCTGATTCTACATGTTGGTTTTTTTCTTGCTTGTCCATCAAGAGTCACTATTCCATGCACAGACATTCATTTGCCACCCTGACTTCACGCTGTGCTTGCAAACCAACGTGATCCCTGTGTTGTCTCCCTGAAAGTCCTCTAAAGAGGACCCACCTTCAAGTACAAACAAAACCTTGGGCACCATCCAGCTGCTGAGTAAGAAATAGCAATTTTTTGAAACCTTAATTGGTTATAAACAGACATGTAGCATTATAGTACTGAGATGTGTTTGTATTGCTGCTAATTACATAACTCTTACTGAGCGATTATCTTCAGTTCTCTTGTTTTAGCCCAGGAGGGGTATTGCGATACCCGACTTTTCTCTGCCCTGCTGAAAATCAGGCTGAACAGCCTGACTGTTCTTGGCCAGATCTTTTAAAAACTTTGAATGATAGTTATTCAGATCAGATGTTTTTATGTTTACCCTCTGCAATTGCTCTCAAACAACTTTCTGAGTTACTGCTGACGCAAGAAGGGTTTCACCATCACCTGCGATGTGACTGCACCGTTTGCTTTGCCAAATGGAGAATAGGAATATTGACTGAAAAGCCTTTTTTCCCCCATTTTAGTGAAGTTACTGGCAGCTTTACCATTTCCACTAGAGAGAGAGAGCAGTACTTTTGTTCCTTTGCCTCTTAACAGACTTCTAACTGTGCTTTTTTGTTTGCCTTGGTGTTGCTGGGCATCTGAGTTGGGGTTTCTTGTGCCCATTAGACATGCCCGTGACTGTGAAGGGGGGATTTTGTGACCTGTTGCTTTTTATGCTCAGCAACAGTGAAAATAGCAGGACTATGTACCCATCTTTAATCCTTATCCTATGTAAGGTTCCAAAAAATACGTTAATTTTGACGTATGGCTACTCCAGAGTCATTGAGAGGACAACGTTCACATGGGACAACATGGCCTGGTCTGACCTGACCCTGACTGCTCCCAGAGACTGTCATGGCCGGGGGACTTCCTGGTGCAAGTGTATGCAGGCAGTCTGGCATGACAGCTCTCCTAGCCCAGCCAGATCCACTCTGGTATTTTTCCCTGCTGCCTCCAGCCTTCCTGCACAGCTGACAAAATGTGTTGTGTCAACAAAATGACCGTGGGCACAACTCGCACGCAGCCCTTTGTAAGGGGTAAGTGAGGTAAGGCCAGGCAGGGGATTTCTCAGCCAAGTGTGTTCCGTCAAAAGAGTCGTGTTCAGTCCTTTAAACAACTCTGTTCCTTAGGAGACACAGCTCCAAGAACAGAGCTGCTTCCCTGGGGAAATACCACCGTGCCAAAAGGACGTCGTGCTGATCCCAAGTAACGTCCTCTGGCTCTTAGTGTGGAGACAGTGGATTCAGGGAAGAGCCACCACAATGGGGCAGTTCATCTGCCGTGCTTCAGAGATGCCCCTAAAAGGGAAATGATGGGAATTTGCACAGCTAGAGAAAACCAGCAAGTTCCTATTCCTGTACAAGGCAACCCTGAAAAACAGGAGAGCTTAAACACGGCTCTTCTCCAATGTCCTCCCCTGAAGTTGTTGCCACAGGGACAAGCTCCATACCTTTCCCACACCTCCTGATGAAGTGATGTCCCAGAGAGGGGAAAGAGACTCTGAGGTTTCAGGAGGAAAAAAGGGCTGGAGAAAAGCTATCTCTCAGTTCTCCTGTGGACTACCCAAACGGGTCCTGCCCCATGGTCAGCCTTGACTTCTTGCTCTGTAAAAACTTTGCTGTTCCTCAAGAATGAACACAGGCCTATTTTATCAAGGTTTGTGTTCCCTGGTGAGAAGCTATGCCACTCATAAGTACAGGAGGTAGCAGTCGTTGACCTCAGCAGGAGCCTGCACTGTGTCCAGAGGTCAACGTATGCTTCGGGCAGTGCTCAGGATTAAAAGAAGACCTGGAGGGGGGAAAAACTAAAATCAATCTGAAATGGCATGAGGAAAAGCTGGTTTACAAAAATCTGGTGTTTGAACTCTGGCAAACGTCACACATGGGTGCAAGAGCATCCCTTGGGACTATGGATCTAGTAGCACTGATTTGTAATAATAGAGAGAGGTATTTGTAGGACCCTGAAAATGAAGTGCAAAATATAGTTGTTGGAGGAAATGAATTGCTTCTGTTTTCTTCAACTGCAGCTAAATGTGCAAGAAGTGGGAGTATATTTTTAGCAAAACATGATTTGCGATAGAAAGAAAATAAAACAAACTCAAAACCTGGCAACACTTTGGGACTATGTATTGCATGTTTTTGAAAGTCTAGAAAACTGTCAAAATAAGCTTTGAAATGATTGAGGTAAAGCACAGATCAAGCAAAACTGGAGCTTAGAATCACGAAAACTTTGAGAAATTTTGTCTGTGTGAACTTGGAATTTGACTGTGCAGATCCAAAGTGCATGTGTTGAGATTTTGCTTTACAGAGAGTCATTAAAGTTGCAGGGCAGGTGAGGGGAACCTTGTGAGTACACTTTGTGAAAATGCTGTAACCCAGTTGTTGGGATAGTTGAACTCTGATTGAACCAAACTGCTTCAATCTATAAATAAGATGAAAATGTTATTTTCGTTATTGCTATTATCTATGCAGATAAATCTTTTGCATTTTAAATCTTCTGTTCACTGAATACATTTTACTGTCCCGTTTCTATTTTAATTTTTGCTCTTGCAACTATTCTTGTGTCTATGGGGCTGTGGAGGTAGACTGGAGAATCAGAATGGCAATAAATGGATACCTCAAGGCAGATTGAACCATAACATTTACATTTTTTTCCCTTATCTGATCTGAGGGTTTTGCAATTGCTGGGTTAGCAACCCGCCCTCTCATTCATGAACTCGTATTTGACAGAGCAATGTGGAGCTCTTGTTTTTTAGCATCACTTCATGGGCTTGATTTGGCAAATCACTTCTTATGGGGTTTGCAAGAACCCACCAGAGCTAATTCTAACAGGACTTAAGGCATTCAATACACATGGGTTCTTCAGAAGAAATTCATTTCTAGGTACTTAAATCTGTGAGAGGGAATTACTTTCAGAAATTTTAAGGGAGGAATGAAATAGCTACAATGTAGAAAGTTTTGGGTCATTGCTACTGCATTTCCAATGATTGAAAGCTGCCTGGTGGCCCTGGGAGGGTGTAACCAATTTGTTTGAATAAGCTGTTCATGAGTTTCTACTCCAAGAGACTTGTAATCCTTATTTAATAAAATGTTGTCATAAAGACCATTTTTTAATTCCTCGACGGGCTGGAGATGACGTTTTGAAACAGAGCTCCATTTATATTAAAAATATGCATACTGCGGTAGACCAAGGAAAACAAGGCTTTACAGAATATTTTTAAGTTTTATACTGTGTTTTCCTTTATTTTACAGTAAGTGACAGATTACTCCAAAAAGAATAAGTGATAGATTCATAAAAATGTAATTGTATGAGGTTAGCTGGTTTGCAGTGCAGCAGGGTTGGAAGCTGCCCCTGGGGAGGCAGCCAGCTCAGAGCCTCCCGCTGCTCAACCCCATCTGGGGCTGCTCAAAGGCATCGAACTCGGGGGCTGCCCACACCTCCGGAGGGGTTTCACTCCATGGCTTTTGGAAGGTAAAGGAGGAGAGGCCAAAATGCACTGGGCAGGAGCACCCATCCCTCTGGCCTCAGTGAGGACTTTGGAGAGCACTTCTCTGTTGTACTACTCATCTTTGTATTTAGTTTTGGGGTCTCCTGGGTGGAGACTGTCCCTTGGGATGTGATGAGATCAGAACTTCTACTTTTCATTGCCAGAAGCATGAAGCTTTGTGTGTGAGACCATGCAATGGATGTGGGGTCCCTCTCCCTCAGGTTGAGAGACAGGAGGTGAAGATGCTGAAGAAAAGAACAGTGGAGCTTCCCCCTGTTAGATAATGTTGCCTGCTGGGCTGTGTCCTTCTGGGTTTTTTTATGTCCTGAAATACTCTACTGGAAGAATTTTAAGAAACCTAAATTTAATGCTAGTGAATGTTTGGAGGGTGGGAGAAAGCTGCCAAAGTGCCATGATCAGTATGCCATGATCAAAGGAGCATGTGTGGCAGTGGTGAGGAGGACTGAAGAGCAATGTTGAGAATGACAGACCCAAAACATTGATCTGCAGTGGGTTTCAAAAAGCTGGAAGCCTTAACTGCATTTTTCTTTTACATCATTTACAACTCTTTGTGTGTGTACCCCAAATGTACATGCCAAATTTTTTGACGAGGGGTAGCCAGACACTTAGGGGCTTACAACAGGCTCTCCACAGGATAAGGAATTATTAATATGGGTTAGGCTTA
>NW_008607850.1:0-2792 GCF_000691845.1 Merops nubicus
TGCTGGAATTGTCTTTTGGTTTCAAAATGCAGGCCATAGAAAAAGATACTAGCCATCAGCACTGTAAGTATCATGGCTTGAGCAGCACGTCTTCTCAAAGTTATTTGCACCCATTTTCAGGTTTTTACCTGTGAAGCTTCATTCCAGGATGCTTTCTCTATGTATGGAGGTTTCACATGCAATAATTTTTAAAAGAATTCTGTAAGAATTCTGCAGACTTTTTTTTTTTTTTAAAAATTAAAAGAAGGACATCCTAACTGAGGAGATGCTTGACCTACAAACTGTTGGATGAAGGAAAAAAATATAGAATAGCGTCACTCTATGCTTGCTCTGCTCTTCATTTTTTTCCCTGTGTATCTGTTATTTCTTTCTTGGAGACAGGATAACAGGTTAAATTAATATTTGTTTTGACATGGTCAGACCATTCTTATTTGCTTGCATTCCATTCTGTATTTGTGGGATGAACAGTCCTTGCAGAATCTTCTCTTGCAGATGGCTATTCCTAGTGACTCCATTCACCATTTAGAATCACATAGTTCTGTAAGTGCAATGCTCTAGACAGACCAAGAGCCTTAGCTGAAACTTTACCAGAACAAAATCAATAAGAGTAGAGGCTTTTTGATAATTAAATGCTTTCCAGTTTCTTGGCATCACAAACGGAATTTTTTTCTGCAAGACCTGCAAGAGCTAGAGGATCACTCTACCTTTTGCTTCAGGAAGAGCTCTGGAAGATAAGAAAACCTATAAGAAAGCATAAAGACAGAACTCTCTGCATTGTACAGATTTAAGAAATGACTAAGAGACAAGTATAATGAAAAGCTTTAGACAAACTGTGTAACATTGGCTGAAGCACCATTTCAGGTGAGATCCCACTGAGATCCACTGCCAGGAATAATCTCATAATCTGTGGCAAACTGTGGGCATCTTGCAAGTCTATTAGAGAAATGGCTCCCATCCTTTAAATATTTCATCAAAAACAAACCAACCCTTTCCCCTAGGGGAACTTCTGGTGGAAAGCAGTAAAAGTAATTAATCCAGCTGTTTGATATTAAATATTATACCCTTCATTTGTGAAATATCTAAAAGAACCTGGCCAGAGAGTATTGGCCTGTGACACTTACCTGCTCAGGAACATATCTGCCAGACAATCTTTGAGCAGCTTCACTGCACACTTTTTAAGCCTCTCTTCCAGGAGAACCCAGCTAATTGCTGTTTTTGAGTTCAGGAATGTTCTTTTTTACTTTCTGGAAAAGGGATACACATATTTATCAGTATCAGAGAGTCACAGGAGAAATAGGATCTATGTTGAAGTTAAGCGAAAGCAAGTGGGACATCATGTGGAAAGTCTTTATAAAGAATTGACTGCTTTGTCCTTCTACAAACCTTAAGCCTTTCTCTACTGCAGATCCCCCAAACTACGCTTGCTGTCTGTATTTTCTGGTTGCTTCCAAGAACAGTCCCAGAGGGAAGACATTGTCCTTTTTTTCAGCTGCTCAGTTTGTGTCTGTCCTTCATTTCTTTGTGACTTCCTTGCCTTGCTGTAATATGCCCAAGGAAACCTCTGGGTTTTTGTGCTGTTCAAGCTAAGCCAATCTAGAAATAATAGTCACACAAAGAACACCCTGGACCATAACACTTTGCACATGCTTTGGCTTAAATGACCTTGCTCTGATTTCTGAAGAAATTTTGTAATTTAGTGGTTCACCTTTTTTCCTTGTCCTGTCAAGCTAGGCTTCTCATAAGCTTACTGAACAACGGTGGAACCATTCCAGATCTCCTCCAGAAGAAACCAGCCATGAAAGCACTGCACTTGTATGTGGAAAACTCGCTTTTCTACGTGAATACTTTCTTTGTGTTGTCTTACAGAAAAATTAGGTTGCTGTAAAACAATTGCTGTAATTGAAATAGAAGCCTGATAGGTAGAGCTTATTCCAAAGCATAGTTTTAATAAAATTATATATAAAGGGCAACATCAATACTGCCAAAGAGTCTTCATGCTACTCTTCTAAATACCTGGGGGAGAAATTCCTGTGGTCTTTTTTCTCAGTCACAGAAATTCACAGAATGCTTTGAAACAAATTACAACTGATACTTTCAACTCATAAAAAAAAAAAATGTAAGCAAACCAGCAGAAATAGTTACATTTGGTCTGTATTTCCAAAGTACATTTTTTATTTTAGTGCTTGAGGCTGGAGAAGGAGAGGATACCTGTGTTGAACAAAAAGACACAATGGAAATGTACAAATGCATCTTGTTCCTCCCTCAAATGAATATCCTCATATTGAAAACGTTAATGAAGATTGAGGCCCAAATTTCAAGTGATCTTGCTTCAGTCAGCTGTCTTAAGCTATTAATAAAAGCATTACTAGGCTGGCTGAACAAACATCTGAAGGGAATGATAAGCAGAAAAATCTATGGATCCATAGAGGATCTGGAAAATTCCACTTTCTGGAGGATTCAGAAAACTATTTTGTTTGTTTTGGTTTTTTTTCCACTCACCAGAAAAAACCCTAGCCAAACCAAACCAAAAGCCAAAAGAGCTCACACTTCACTTTTCTAGAAACAAATACATTCTGAGGGGTCACTTGGCTACAACTTAATTCAATGGTATTGAATTCTGAGCACTTTCAAAACATGTCCTGGTTTCTCAGACATCACAAAAAAATAAAAAATAAAAAAAAAATCAAAGAAAAAGTGTTGCTTCACCCTCCATTAGACAACAAACATACACTCTACCCTTCTTTTTAGTACCAATATAGAATATAGACAATGGAATATAGAATTAGTACCTA
>NW_008607851.1:0-10048 GCF_000691845.1 Merops nubicus
CCTAAAGGATTCTAGGATTCTATGTGTGTGTTACACAGAGAGTGGCATTGGCACAACAAGCTGTGCCTCAGCTCAGAGCTCAGAGCTGTCACCAGATTATCTCCTGCACATTAAGGAATGCAAAAAACTCATGGAAAAACACCTGAGCTGGAGAGTAAAAGGACGTATTTGAGTAACAACTGGAGGCAGCACTAATGCCCAGGCAGTGTCTGAAGGGTGATGGGCCAGGACTGTCTGAGGGTGCAGTCAGGGCTTGCAGAGACCAGCAGGTAACTCCAGCAAGCCCCTTGTGAGGCCTGCAGGCACAGCCAGCACCTCAGGCCGTGGCCCCACCACCAGGCACCCCACTGAGGTTTCAGCCCTGCTGCACCCTTCCAGCTTACCATGGCCCTTCCACCCTCCCTGGGACGTGGCCTGTTGCTCCTCTGCTCTGCTGGAGGTCTCCAACTGGCTCCTCCTGCTCCAAAGTCTTTTGCCCAGCCAGAGCTTTGGGGGATTTCTGAGCCCAACCCCTGGGTCCCAGGTGGTGGAGCTCAGATGGCCACTAGCCCCTGGACTGTCCTAGGGGGGCTGCTGGGATGCCCTGAGTGTGCCTGGCCTGACCCTTGGCTGCTGTTACACTCCAGAATCTTGCTCCTGGTGGTTTTTGGCTCTGCATTGCTCATGCTGCTTCTGCCTCCAAACCCCTTAGTGCTGACCTGCCTCTGTCCCTGACTGCTTCCCCTGACCCTGACTGATCTCTGGCTCACGGATCTCTGCCTGTGTCCTTCCCTAGTGGCTGCCTCTCCATCCTGTGTCCCCAGCCTGACTCTTGGCCCCCAAGATTTTCAGGTGGAGACTTGGAAGATGGAAGGACACATCCCTTTAGTGCAGAGCTTTTCTTTCCTCCACCTCATTGTGACTCATGATTCATTTTGGATGTAAGTAACTCACCAAGTTAAAAGGAGCAAACAAAAAGTTTAAGTAGCCACTGCAACTAAAAGGAGTGATTTCTCTGAAGTCCATCAGAGAACCAAAGGGACCAAAGGGTCTCTGGGGGGAGATGGAGCCTTGCAGCCACACAGGCATTCATGGGGCCTCTGCAGAGCTGGGATTGGCTTTTCAGCAGGGTGATTGATGATGTAATCACACTGTCTAATGATGCCATCAAACACTGGCCTGTGAGCGAGCAAAAGTGACTCACTGGTGAGTGAAAGAGCAGAAAGGGCATGAAAATGGGCATTCACCAGCCATGCCATTAATGAAGAGTGATGTAAAGCACCAGCACCCTCTCAGCACACACAGGCTCAACAGGCTCACCCAAATATTTCAATAGGACAAGAGGAAACAGCATCAAGTTTTTGCCTAGCTTAGACATGGGAACAATTTCTTCCCCAAAAGGGTTGTCCAGGCCTGGCCCAGGCTGCCCAGGGCAGGGGTAGAGTCCCCATCCCTGGAGGGGTTTCCAAGAGGTATCACCTGTTTGTCTTTAAAGACCTGCCTTTGAACTGTTCCTAGTGAATTAGGAAATGATAGATGTTGTAAGGGTGCCACGGTGCTATTAGCCTACCAGGGAAGATGTTAAAAGGGGCCATAAATCATTTGTTATGCAGTCCCTTAGCCTCCAGAACAACCCCACTAAGCATTTATCTCTGTAATGAAATGTCCTTTCTTCTCTGATTGACTCTGTAACACAGCAAGAATCAGATCCTCTGTGTGATCAGGAAGTAACAAGGAATTGATTCCCTTGTAACCACTCTGGCCCTAATTACTTTTGATTTTTAGGAAATCAAAAGGAAAAGACTTTTAAGATCATGGAGTCCAACCATTCCCCCAGCCCTGCCAGGTCCCCACTGCCCCGTGTCCCTCACACCACATCTCCATGGCTTTGAAACCCCCCCAGGGATGGGGACTCCAGGTGGGTTCAGCATCATTTCTCCTGATTTACACTAGGGAAGATGATGTCAGGACCTTCTTCCCTCTGGCTAATAAGAGAAAGCTCTTCCAAAGGCAAACCAAGGTCCCCTGGGTGGAAGCCCTGCCAGGCAGAGGCTAGGAGGCAGCTCTGTGCTCCCCTCCCTCCACGGGAGCTGCCCGACAGGGAGATCCCCAAAAGCAGCTGGATGCCAGGTCAGCCTGGCCCTGTCCTGCCCCAAGGCCACGTCCTTCTCCCCCTTCCCTTCTCCTCCTGGCAGGAGTCACAGGGAGCACCACCCGCGGCCGGTGCCCAGCACACAGCACGGGGAAGGGGGAATTACACTCCTCAGAACCCTGCAGAGTCTCTGCCAGGGCACCAGCCCTGGCAGTGCTGTGCTCCAGCTGCTCAGCGTGGCCCCAGTGCCCCTGCCTCAGCCTGGTCACCCCTGCACACGGGGGCAGGTGGGGTGAGCACCCCCAGCCCCCCCTGTGCTCCCTGGCCCCGGCGTGCAGGGCTGGCAGAGCAGGAACACCCTGGGGGCACGGGGGGCACGGAGCAGGGTGTGCTGCTGGGCATGGAACGTGGGGGTTCTGAGGCACTGCTGGAGCTCTCTGTCAGGGCACGAGGTGACCTGTGCTCTCTAAGGGGCTGCTGCTGCCCACTGCTATGGGTGAAACTCAGCTGGGGCGTCCACACAGTAGGTCACAGGATCATAGATGGGTTGGGGTTGGAAGGGGCCTTTAGAGGTCGTGGAGTCCAACCCCCTGCAGGGAGCAGGGACACCCCCAGCTAGAGCAGGGTGCTCAGAGCCCCATCCAACCTCCCCTGGGATGGTGCCAGGGATGGGGCAGCGACCACCTCTCTGGGCAGCCTGGGACAGGGTCTCACCACGCTTAGCATCAACAATTTCTTCCTTCTCTCTAGACTAAATCTCCCTCTTTTATTTTAAAACCATCACCCCTTGTCCTGTCACAACAGACCCTGCTAAAATGTCTGTCCCCAGCTTTCTGACAGACTCCTTTAAGTACTGAAAAGTCAGCAGAACATCTCCCTGGAGCCTTCTCCTCTGCAGCTGCCCCAGCCCAACTCTCTCCTGCTGGGCTCCCAGCAGAGGGGTTCCCCCCTCGGGGCATTGCTGGGGCTCCTCTGGCCCCGCTCCAGCAGCTCCCTGGCTCTGCTGTGCTGAGGACTCCAGAGCTGCCCCAGCACTGCAGGGGGGTCTCCCAGAGCTGGCAGAGGGGCAGGATCCCCTCCCTGCCCTGTGCCCACGCTGCTGGGGGGGCAGCCCAGGCTTGGGGGGCTCCTGGGCTGCACACCTCTAATGGTGGGTTCTGAATGTCTCCAGAGGAGGACACTCCACAACCTCTCTGAAGAACGGACTAGGAACAGACTGGAAGAGGAATTGCAGTCTGTGAAGAATAGATTGCCTGCTGTAAACTCTGGATGGAATTCAGAAGCACGCCCCATGGGAACATGTCCTTTGCCAGTGAGGGCAGGTGATGAACCCTGCAGATGCAGACTGCTCTGTTTCCTCAGCATCTCACAGAAGGGATGAACTCCATCTCCAAGGTCCAAATCATTTCCGTTTGAAAAGAGCCTGCAGCAAAGCCATAAGAAAATAACTGATTTGGTAGCTCCAGTTTCACACTATGCTCAATTCCAGCATTTCCTGAGGAGACTTCAACTAACAGCACCTTAAATTGTTACTGATTGCTGAAAGGGGAGGGCGCTGGGAACAATGGATGTCCTGAGCAGAGTCAGGCAAACGTCTAATGACTGGAGTGTGGATTTTCAGATCCCTGTTGTCTGACCCAGGAGGACACTGAAGAGTCATCCCTTCCTCCAAGCAGCTTCCCTGGCAGAGCAGGAGCCTTGCCTGAACCCCGGGAGAGCACTCAGGACACCTCTGTTACACTCGTTGCCATGGGAACAGTCAGATGGCCTTGAACATTTTCAGAAGGATGAACTGTTCCCTTAGCTTGTCTTTAGGGTGTCACTGACCTCCCTCTCTGAAGAACTGGCCTCCTGGGAGCGAGAGCCAGGGCCAGACAAGGGCTGTGGGAGGGGTGCTGCTTTGCCAGCACGTTTTTAGCAACCCTTCCCTTTGATTTCTCAGCTCAGGGTCTCAGAAGGAACTCTGTGAGTAGCATGGCAATGTGACATGGATATCCCTGCCTACGACACAGGAATGAGGCAGCTAAAGGTGACTGCAGGTAACTGGCTTGTCCAGAGGGGAGAAGAGGGGGAGCATGAGGAAGCTGAGTGAGAAATGAAGAGCTGTGATGACTTGGCTGCCCCTTTAGCTTCTGGAGCACTACTGTTCCACTCTGTTAAAGCTGGCTAAAACCACTGCCAGGCTGCTCTGGCATGGCAGAAGAGCTGAACACCCTGGCAGATCCCCACAGCTGGGAGCAGAGTCACTCTTCCAGTGGGAAGCTCTAGCAGGAAAAAGCCAAGTGCAGCATCAGGAAAATCCAGCAGTTGCCTGTGGTTTTCTCTGTGCACCAGGGTGAGATTTTTAGCTTCCATAATTGACATTTTTCTTAGCCAGCAATTTTTCATGTACCAGTCTCCTTCCATGGGCAGTGTTTTTCCCTTCTCCTGCCCGGGCTGGACTGCAGCCCCAGAAATGGGAGCAGACCCTGTCTTAGCTCTGGCTCTAACACCCCCCTGGCTCCCACGGGAGGCTCCTCCAGCAGCCTGAAGGTTTCCTGTGGTGTGTCCCTGCAGGGACTTCCACAGCACTGAGCAAAGACCCTGGGAAACTACCGAGGAAGGGGGTCAGGCAGAAGCACCCCCTGGCAATGCTGCTGTGCTTTTGAAGAATGTGGTTGGAAGAATCTGTGGATAGCTTCTCCTCTGTGTGACAGCCACAGCACGCCTGGAAAGGTCCCTCAGAGGGGGAGGAGGAGTGGGGAAAAAACATCTCTGCTTTTTTGGGGTCAGAACTGAGCCCACAGATCCAAATACTCAGTGCTTTGATAAGCAGATGTGATGTTTGCAGATGGGACCCAGGCAGCCTGTTAGTGCTGTGTGTGAGGCTGGGGTGTCACCTACACCCAGAAGCAGCAGACTGTGGCTGTCAAAAGACCAGTGGTTCCCCAGCTGAGACATGCACTGGGGTTGTTACCTCCTCCACAAATCCCTGATTGCTGCTATCCCCAGCAGGATGCCTGCCCAGCAATCAAAGGAAGGACGAGGGTTTCTTTTTCTCCTGGTGGAAAGCTGCTGGAGAGGGAATGAAATCATTCATCTGGGATCATAACACAATAAAGAGAGATCCCTTTTGGACTGGCCCCGAGGTCAGGCGTTGGTTCTCACACCAAAAGGAAAGGCTGAGAAACTGTGTTTCAGGTTAAATGAAAAGAACAATTGTATAAAGCATTTCAGAGAGGCTTTCAGCAGCCTGAGCAGGAGGAGGTGGGACACAGCTGGGAGGGGGCAAGAGAAAGGTGACATTTCTGTTTCTTTAAAGAGTTCCCCAATTCTTTCTCTGCAGGTGCAGCATCACCCTGCTTGTCCTGGCTCCTGGAGACTGACATGGTGATGCTGTTGCTTCCCTCTTCCCACAGCAGCCTGGCACTTGGGGCACACACCCTCGGCGTGGGAGGACACTCAGACTTCCTTACCTCTGAGGGGAATGCTGTAACACCTCTAAAAACACACCAAACTACTGGAGACTGAGCCAGCAGCCCCGTCACCTGGTGGTGAGAGGCTCAGCGGGTGGGTTCTGGTGTCCCACCCACTGAGCAGCAGGATGAGGACCCTCCCACATCGCTGCCCAGTCTCAGGAAGGAACTGACACCACCGAGCGTTCTCCTCTGTTTATGGAGTCACAGGAGCATGGAATGGTTTGGGTGGGAATGGACCTTTCCAGGTCCTCCCCTGCAGTGAGCAGGGACATCTGCACCTGGGACAGGTTCCCTTTGGCTTTGCAATGCTGCAGCAAAAAGAAACACCAGAGCCTCACAATGATCTGACATTTTCTAAATATTTGTTCCTGCCTAAATGATTTGGGAAATTCAACATGAGAATTGGAACTAGTGGGTCCTAAACTGTCCCTCACTGACACAAAAATTATTTGCTACAAAAGCTAATGGAGGTACCCACTAGGACTGGAGGAGGCATGAAAAGTTTGTTACATTAACATTCTGGGTTTGTAATTTCTCCCCCAAAATTTAGCATGACATGTTACTTGTTAAAAACAAAATTCTGCCTGCTGGGCTGAAAGGGAATCCCAGGCCTTGGAAATGAGGGAAACCTCAACCACAATCCCACCTCCAGAGTTTTTGGCTGAGCCCTGGCTACCTCCCCAACCCCAGGGCAAGCAGTTCCGCAGGCTTCTGAACTGGTTTGGCCAGTCCAGGGCCCCTTCCCTGGCCATGCCAAGGTCTGGGGCTCCTGCCTCTGGGACAGGCTCCTTCCCAGCCTGCTTGCCCCGAAGCTGCTTGGCTGAGCTGACAGAAACCAGGATGAAATAACACACACAAAACTTTAGATTTCAATTATCAAAGCATTTGCATCTGGCTTCTCCCCAATGACCTGTTTCAATGAGTTCAGCCCTCTTGGCACACGTGTGATCAGTGAGGAAACATCCTGGCCTTCAAGCCTACCTGGGATCTTTTCCTTCCCTTTTTTGCCTTCTGCACTTCACTCTCTCTTTCAGAGCTTAGCAACCCCCATGTCCTCCTCCTCCTCCTCCTCTTGCAGCATCCCAGACCTGCAGAGCAGTGTGCCTCCCTCTGTGGGGCACAGGGTGCCCAGGGGCAGGAGCCACGGGGGTGCCCAGCAGGACCCTGGTTCTGGCTGGGGTGATGCAGAGGAGGGGCAGGCAGAGCCCTGCACAGCTCCTCAGGGGATGCCCATCCTGCCCCATGTGGCCTGGCTCTCTGTACAAACCCTCTGCCTTCCCTTAGTCCTAAAAGTTATCGTCCAGAGCTCTGTCCTGCTTGGAGGGAATGAGAAGCTGTGACTCAGGCTCCTCTCCACCAACTCAAATCCTTCCTTAATGAAGAGAGCAAGGAAGGCATCTCTCTGCTTTCACTGAGCCTTCAGTTCAAAGCAGCTTGCCTGAGGGTAGCATTTAATTGACCTCAGTGATGGAGTGTGTGCAGGATACCTCTCACCTGGCCACAACCACCAGGCAGGGAAGCTTTAATAACTGATGGAATCTAGAGTCATGGAATCATTTTGGTTGGGAGAAACCTTTCAGACCATCGAGTCCAACTGTCCCCCCAGCCCTGCCAGGTCCCCCCTGCCCCGTGTCCCTCACACCACATCTCCACAGCTTGGAAACCCCTCCAGGGGTGGGGACTCCACCACTGCCCTGGGCAGCCTGGCACAGCCCTGGGCAACACTTTTGGGGAAGACATTTCTCCTGATACCCAACATAAACCTCAGCTGGCTTGGGGCTGTTTTTCTTGTCTTGTCCCTTGTTCCTTGGGAGCAGAGCCCGACCCCCCCCTGGCTCCAGGCTCCTGTCAGGAGCTGTGCAGAGACAGAAGGTCTCCCCTGAGCCTCCTGCCCTCAGCACTGGATCCTCTTCAGAAAAGAGAAGGGCCAGGGTGTTCTGCTGCTGAGCACACCCAGCCTGGCTTGCTGGTGCTCTGACACCCGTGGCTCCTGACAGGGACATGACACTCCCCTCCCCTAGATGAGAAAATGCCAACTGAGCTCTTTGCAGAGGGATTTCCCTACTAGTGCAAATCCCTCCTGTTTAAAACACCAGGGCAAAGAGCACGTCTTGTGGCCAGCAGCCTCTCCTTGACTTCTTTTTAAATAAACAGAAGAGTCTGATCCAACTCACTCCCAAAGGTACACTTCCAAAGCATGAGACTGATGTCTGTGGATAAATCAATGTTATCCCTTTGTATGAAGAGGAAAATTTACTGTGGTGTTTTCATAAAATTGTTTTTTAAAAAAAAGTTGCTTGCTTTCTTCTCAAGGTTATTTAGTAATTTTATGCATAAAGAAACACCTCTGGTATTCTGAGTTCTTTCTTTCAGTCTTTTTAGCAAGGCCAGTTGCAGCAGGACAAGGGGTGGTGGGTTTAAACTAAAAGAGGGAGATTTAGACTAGATATGAGGAAGAAATTTTCAATGCTGAGGGTGGTGAGCCCCTGGCCCAGGCTGCCCAGAGAGGTGGTCGCTGCCCCATCCCTGGAACCATCCCAGGGGAGGTTGGATGGGGCTCTGAGCACCCTGCTCTAGCTGCAGATGTCCCTGCTCCCTGCAGGGGGTTGGACTAGATGGCCTGGAAAGGTTCCTTCCACCCAAACCAGTCTGGGATTCTCTGATTCTACAATTTTCTCCTTGCCAAACGATTCCCCTATAACAACTGTTATCATGTTTATAGCTTTTTAGATTTATCTGACTAATCTTGATAGCTAGAGAATAATTTATATCCACACACTTCATCCTTGGACTTCTTCACAAACCTGTTGCTATGGCTGTGGTCACGTGTGTGGTCAACCAGACCCTGGCAGCCTTGGAGGGGACAGCCTGAAATGAGCAGGGGGCTGAGCCCGGAGGATGGGGCTCTGTCCCCAGCAGGTTGGGGGCTCTGTCCCCAGCAGGTTGGGGGCTCTGTCCCCAGCAGGTTGGGGGCTCTGTCCCCAGCAGGTTGGGGGCTCTGTCCCCAGCAGGTTGGGGGCTCTGTCCCCAGCAGGTTGGGGGCTCTGTCCCCAGCAGGTTGGGGGCTCTGTCCCCAGCAGGTTGGGGGCTCTGTCCCCAGCAGGTTGGGGGCTCTGTCCCCAGCAGGTTGGGGGCTCTGTCCCCAGCAGGTTGGGGGCTCTGTCCCCAGCAGGTTGGGGGCTCTGTCCCCAGCAGGTTGGGGGCTCTGTCCCCAGCAGGTTGGGGGCTCTGTCCCCAGCAGGTTGGGGGCTCTGTCCCCAGCAGGTTGGGGGCTCTGTCTTGGCAGGTTGGGGTCTCTGTCTTGGCAGTCTGGGGGCTCTGTCTTGGAAGGTGGGGGGCTCTGTCTCAGCAGGTTGCTCCTGGGCTGCCTCAGCTGCTGAGTGGGCTGTTAAAACAATCAATACCTGGATATGAGCACAGAAACCTCCTTTGGTTTATCTGCTCAAACAAGCACTGAGCCTCTCCTGACAGAGCTCTGGCACTCGCAGTGACAAAGGCAAAAACAACCATGGGCCAAAATGCAAAAAAAAAAAAGGAGAGCAGGACAGTTGGACTTGCAAAGGAGATGGTGCCTTGCCAGGGTGTGGTGTTTACCACGGTTAAATCAGGCACCCCTGGAAAGGCAGCGGGTGGTGGGAGGGGGGGGAGCAGAGGGGAAAGGCTTTATCAGGCAGATATTGGAGCCTGTGAGCAAAGGAAGGGAAAACAAAGGCTGGGCAGGTGAGTAATACCTGCGGCGAAGCTGAACCTGCGGAGAACGGGGGAGAGGGACAGAGCCAGGACAGAGCTCAGCGCCGTGGGGCAGGGGAGGCTGCAGGCAGGGCGAGGGCTCAGCACCCTGCAGCCCCTGCTGGAAGGCCTGGCTGGGACCCAGGTGCTGGCAGGGCCCTGAGCTGGTGGCTTTGGGCAGCTGACTGCAGGAGCCAGGGCGAGCCGCGGGGCAGAGCCGACATCATCCACGCTCCACGGCAGCCCAGCAGCTGAGCACCTCCTGGGGCTAAAAGAGGGGTTTGGGGTGTGGAGAGGGGGCTCTCCCCACCCACAGCTCCTGCACGTTGCACACCAGAATCAGGTGTTGGTGGTGTGGTTTTTGGGTTATGCTGTGCTATGTTATTATTGTGTTATTATACTCCATTAGTTTGGGTTTTGGATTTTATTTCTGTAAGATTAAGCATCGAGCTGATTAAATCACACTCAAAGTTCTCACAAAGAACAAGGACTGAGGATGATAATCCCAGACTCCCAGCATGGTGGGAGCTGGAAGGGACCTCTGGAGATCATCTCATCCAATCCCTTTGCTAAAGCAGGGTCACCCAGAGCAGGGAATACCAACCATGCTTCTGCCTTCAGGGAAGTCTGACCCTTCGGTCTGACGTTAGCTCTGACACTCCCAGGAGCTCTGGGCCACGGTGAGAAAGGATTTAACTTTCTGGTCTCTCTGCTGGGAAGGGGTTAGAGGAAAGGACCCACTGGAATCTGGAGGGAATATGGCTGGCAGGGACTGGCTGGAGAGCAGCCC
>NW_008607852.1:0-518 GCF_000691845.1 Merops nubicus
ATAAGAAACAGTCTTGTCTGTTACACACACACATACGTATAATCTAGCCTCTCTAGTTTTTGGGATCATTAATCTGCATGATATGTTATAAAAAAATAAATCATCCCTCATTTGAGCTGATAGCCTGTTGAGAAGGCTGGTGGAACACCTCCTCTCACACAGCCAAGGTCACAGCACAGTAGTGTTGGGGTCCTGAATTCCCATACCACCAAGTCTGCTCTGATCTGCATACTCAGTTGCCCAGGCCAGTGTTTTCTGGGAATGCCTCTTGTGCAGCTGACACTGGCAGTGCTCTTGCTGTTGAGAATATTGAGGATAGGGTAACAAGAATCATAGAATCATAGAATCCTCTAGGTTGGAAGGGACCTTCAAGATCATCAAGTCCAACCATTGGGCCATTAGGGCTCTAAAGTCCTCTGTTAAAACAGATCAGAATCTGTCAGGGTTGGAAGGGACCACAAGGGTCACCCAGTTCCAACCCCTCTGCCATGAGCAGGGACACCTCCCACTAGATCAGG
>NW_008607852.1:544-13105 GCF_000691845.1 Merops nubicus
CCCCGGGGAGGGCACCCAACCCCCCCCCCTGGGCAAGCCATTCCAGGGTCTCACCACTCTCGTGGTGAAGAACTTCTTCCTCATGTCCAGCCTGAATCTGCCCACTTCCAGCTTTGCCCCATTCCCCCTAGTCCTGTCATTACTCAATATCCTAAAAAGTCCCTCCCCAGCTTTCTTGTAGGCCCCCCTAAGATACTGGAAGGCCACAATAAGGTCACCTCAGATCATGGAGTGGTTTGGGTTAGAAGGGACCTTTCAAGGTTGTCTAGGCCAACCCCCCCTGCAGGGAGCAGGGACATCTACAACTACATCAGGTTGCTCAGAGCCCTGGCCAACCTCAGCTGGAATGATTCCAGGGATGGGGCAGCGACCACCTCTCTGGGCAACCTGGGCCAGGGGCTCACCACATCAATGTAAAAGAACTTCTTTCTTCTATCTACACTAAATCTTCCTCTTTCAGTTTCAAACCATCCCACCTTGTCCTGACACAACAGGCCTTGCTCAAAAGTCTGTTCCAATCTTTCTGACAGGCCCCTTGAGGTACTGAAAGGCTTCAAGAAGGTCTCCCTGGAGCCTTCTCCTCTCCAGGTTGAACAACCCCCACTGTCTCAGCCTAGCCTCTCAGCAGAGGGGTTCCAGCTCTCAGATCATTTTTGTGGCCTCCTCTGGATCCTCTCCAACAGGTTCATGTCTTTGCCTCAGTAAGCCTGTCATGCTTAACCTGGGTAAGCAAAGTGGCTGTCTCTGGTACTTGGACACAGCAGAGTACAAAACACCACTCCAGGCCCTGGCTTTGCTGTCTAGAAACCCATCCGAGTCTTGCTGGGAACAGCTGAGATCAAATGATAAAGCTGAGCCTGCTCTACCACAAAACTCATCTTCTGTGCTTAGTGAGTTTTGGGAGGTCATTGCCCTCAAGCTCTCAGACTTGCACCACGAGCTCTGGCTCCCCAACAAAGTGGGTGCAGCAAAATCCACATGATTCTCCTTCAGAAAGGAGACGTTCCTTCACGTTAACCCAAAACAGAAAAGTGTGGATTAAATGGGAAGGTGCATCTCGACAGAGAGATTTTAAACTTCTCACCAACCTCTTCCACCAGACAACTCTGCTGAAGAACCCTGGCCAGTGAGGGCAGTGCTGCAGACCTTGAGGCTGGTGCTTGGGCTGAGCATGTCAGCAGTCAGGGGATTGGTGGATATTGGTTATAAGTGACTTTACTTCTGAGGCCTTGCTCAGGTCTCCTGTTTTTTTCTATGGTAGAGCCAGATCTCGGAAGGGTATGGCCAGGATTTCAGCAAGCTCCTGCTCTGCCCACTCAGCTCTGAAATCCCCACAGCTCTGCCTACCCCATCCGCCTCCATGGCTTGGTGTCAGTGGGGTTGTGTGAGCTTTGCAGATGTTCTGGATCTATTTTCTACACTCTTAGGCTTAAATAGACAATTAGATGTGTACAATTAATTGTCTGGTATTTATTTTCTGCAGATACCACTATGTAAAGTGGCTGTAAGAAAGGGAAAATGCTCCTTTGGTTGAGCTGTCAGAGCCATTCTCAACACTCTGTTTCATCTTTTGCTCAACCAAAAGCATCTTTTGCCACTTTGAGGATGAGAAAATAGCAATTCCAGTTTTTCATCATTTTTTTTTCTTCCTGTTCAAATTACAGACTATTTGGAACAAAGACTGTCATTTGTTATGTGCTTGAACAGTGGCTCCTGTAATGGAGTCCTTGAACTTTTGGGGGGCTATTTAGAACATAAATCATAACAATGCATTAGGCAGAGGGAAGAGAAGGTTTTATTTAATTCTGCTTATCCACAGATCTGTAAAATTAAATAAATTGAAAAACAAGCCTTCTTGTGATACTCCAAAGCAGTAATCATGCCATCTGTTACCCAGCACTCTTCTGGCTGCTGGAGTCCCACAGCAGTTAAGAAAAATGGTCTTTGTGAGACCCTCAGAGAAATATGTCCCAGCAACTTGAGAAATTGAATCAGAATAAGCTCAGAATGTGGAGATTCTGCTATGAAAATCCAATTATGATCTGTTACAGGATTTATTGTTTTGCCTCGAGAAGTTAGGAGCTCTGTGGAAACATGTCCTTCCTAGAGAGCTCTCTTATTGGCCTGGTTTCTGCTTCTCAATGTAAATATGAATGAGAACTTCAGGCTTGTTAGTTTTTTTTAGTTGTTGTTTTTTTTTGTGTTTTTTTGTTTGTTTGGTTGGTTGGTTTTTTTTGTTGAAGTGCTGCTTTTCCCAGTAAGCTTTGAGGAACTCCCCATACAAATGGCTAAAGTATGATTTGAGAATTTGACCTGTTGTTGAAACCCCATTATTTTTTTTAAAGTCTAATTCACATATTACACTGAATCCTACAGGCCGGAAGGGAAGTCTTTTGCTTAATTTTTCTTCTTGGGTTCACTCTACTGTGAATTTAGGTTTTATTTATTTTATTTATTTCATTTTATGTTTTCAAAGGAATTGTACCACTCAGGCATTTGTTTTATGTTTCCTAGATCTGGTGAAAAACGTGTATCTGTTTCTGTTTTTCATAAGGCTAGTTGGTTTGGGGTTTTTATTTCCTATGATGGAGTTCTGACTCCTTAATGCATTTGTCCTTCCTCAGCCACTGAGAAACAGGAATGCTTTTTTATCCCATTGGACTGGTGGCCCATAAAATGAAGAGTCTGATAGAAAAAGGTGCTGTTAGTTCCCAGTACAGCACTGAAAACAGAAGAACATCCTTTGAGTGTGGTTTTGCTCTCAGGCTTTTTTTTTTTTTTTTTTACAGAGAATAAATATGCTAATGGCCTCACTTTTTCAGGTTTGGAGAGATAGTTTGGGATTATATCTATTGTTAGGCAGAAGCCATGAGGGTGAATCTGTCTAATGAAATGTTTGCTATAATTTTGAAACACTTAGCTCTCAAAAACAGAGGTTTTATCCAAATAGCTTTCTGTTGGAGTGCAAGGAAAGCAAAGTTTTCTGCCAGGTTTTGTCCCAGTGCTTTACAGGGCTTGTGAACCCTGCAAAACAAACTCCACAGGTTGATAGGACAAGAGGAGGTGTCCTCAAAACTGCAGCAGGGGAGGTTTAGGTTAAATACTAAGAAAAATGTCCTTCCCAAAAGGATTGTCAAGCCCTTGACTACGCTGCCTGGGGCAGTGGTGGAGTCCCCATCCCTGGAGAGGTTTCCAAGCTGTGGAGATGTGGTGCTGAGGAACTGGCAGTGCTGGGGGAACAGTTGGATTTGATGATCTTGAAGGTCTCTTCCAATCTAAATGTTTCTATGATTCTATGAAATCATGATCAAGATGGACAAAGAAAAAATAGCTGTTAGTGGTACCTTATAAATTCTCTTACTTCAGACATCCTCTTCATGTAGATGATCAACTGAAGCATTATTTTGTCTTGTGTGAAAAATAATAATTCTGAAATCTGATGTATTTCCCAAATATTCTTGGGTTTGTGGTGTGTGGCTTAAAAGAAAAGAATGATGAGATTTGTACCTCCAAGGTAAATATTTAGGAACTATGTGACACAGAGTTTCTTGTGTGCTGTCTAGCTCCTATGATCACCTCCTAGTCTCCTTCCCAACAACCAGGTAAGCTCTTCCCTTAGTAAATAGGTCACAGAATCTTAAAAGGAGAAAAAAAATACAGAAAGAAAAAAATTAAATAAACCCCACCATTTCAGCTCTCAAACTGTGCTCTACGTTTCTGTGACTAAGCCAGAGAAGCAAAACAGAAGCTTAAAAAACACACACTCTGTCTCAATACTTCAATGTCTTTGTAGAAAAGTGTTTGTACAAAGTATATGTAAATGTCTAAATAATTATAATGCCCATACATATTAAAAAAAACCACAGTGGACAAGTACCACATACTTGTTCAGAAGCTCTGAACTTGCAGAAGACACCAGCAGGCTGTTGTTCATGTGTCATGTTGACTTATTTGATACAAACTCTAAAAAATAAGAAATGGAAAAAGAAACTATTAAAATTATAGTCTGAGGAGCAGGGAGACACACATTATAATATGATATTTAACTGGATTTTATTTATCAGGTGATGAGATGGATTTTCTTATAGTTTCTTATTTCATTTGCAGTGTGTAGCTATGTAGCAAGGTGCTGAACTGATACTAGTTTGCACCTTAGACACCTAGGGGCTTGGTTTATGTTAGTCTAAACTATTTTCATTAACTTCTTTAACAACAAAAATCTTAAAAATGTCTCTATGTTTTACTCTTTAACAAAGATGTACTTTGAAATGAAACATTGAAAGTAAAAAATAGAAACAATTTTGCTTTGAAATGTTGAAACAAAACACTTTGATGTCTACTAAAACTTTTTCCCTCAAATGAGACAAACTTGTGAGTTAGATATAAATAATTCTCTTGACCTGAATCTGCATTTTTCCACAAGTACATTCTTAGACCAACATTTTATCCATTATTAGCAGTTTAAGAGGACCATCTAACACAGAGGGAAGGGCACATCAGTTTATAAGACCACACATAGTACTGTTCTGGGATCAGATCTTTTTTTATTTGTTTGTCTAAATATATCTGAACCACTAAATCTTCATGTTCTCTGGTGTTGAATTGGTTTGTTAACAGTTTTTCTTAAAAAAAGTATGTCAGGAAGGCAGGGAAATGTGTAGCAATGCTTCTGTTTGTCCTTCCTCTTCTGCATTTGTTTTTCTTCCTTTCCTCTTTGCCAGTCCCACTGGGAGATTGATGCCAGGCTCTGCAGTACATGCATGTGTTTTCCCAGGTTAAAAGAACCAAACAGCTTCATGGATAATGAGGGTATGAATCATGGAATCATAGAATTGTTAAGGTTGGAAAAGACCTCTAAAATCATCAAGTCCAACCATCAGTGTACCAGAGGATATGAGTCTACCAGGGTGTGAAAAATTTCTTCCACTTAGGTGCTGCACTAAGTAAAATAGGTTTCAGAATTAGTTTTGGTAGATACAGAAACAAGTCTATGAGAAAAAAAAAAAATCAGATAGTGAACATACGCATTTCAGGCAATAGAACCGTGGAATCATTTTGATTGGAAGAGAGATTTAAGATCTTCAAGTACAACCGTTCCCCCAGCACTGCCAGGTCCCTACTGACCCATGTCCCTCAGCACCATATCTCCACAGCTTGGAAACCCCTCCAGGGGTGGGGACTCCACCACTGCCCTGGGCAGGTTCTTCCAGGGCTCAACAACCCTTCCAGGGAGGAAACATTTCTCTAATTTCCAACCTAAAGCTTCCTTTGGTGCAACTTGAGTCTGTTTCCTCTTGTCCTGTCATGTGATACTTAGCACAGAATTGATTGCTTTTTGATTTTTTTGTTTTTAAACCCACCATTTCTAAATGTATTGCTCTAAACGAGCCTCCACGTTGCTCTGCAGAAGGCATTTGCTGCACGTGGAAGTTCCGTGCAGTGTGACTGTTCAGATGTACATTATTTTGACAGTTTCTCTGTAGTTTTTGAAAAATTCTGTGTATACCTCCCTAATGAAGGATACATATGCCATGAGAAAAGAATCGTTTATATTTATGTATATGAAAGCAAATTTCTTATTTCAAAGCAGGGTATTTGCTTGCTTTCTATTTTTTGATTTATTTTCTTCTATTTTTAATCAAATCTAATTTTAGTTTTATCTAACGTATGTATCCAACAACATACTCTGGCTGAGACTAATTTAGTGGGAAAAGCAGACATTCTTATTTTTAGATACTTGATCTGAGTAAATGTTGAAAAATGTACAGGAACCCAAAGTTTTCTCTTACAGCATTTTTATTCTTGTGCTGTTTCACGAGTTTTTTCCTGGCTTGTTCTAAAGTCAGTGCACCTTGATACTGTGACAACTTACAGGATTTAATTGTTAGGAGGGACACCAAATGACAAAAATACACCCTTAGATGTATCTTGTAGTCACTGCCCATTAACCTCACAGAGCATTTTTTTTTAATCTCTCACTGATTATGTTAGAAGAATTTGATCTGCTGGATTTCTTTTCAGTAGATGCAACATGATGTAAAAAAATATTCATCAAAATAGCCAAAGCACAAAAATCTTGTTCTGAACAGACAAAAGGCAAAGTATCCTACTGAAATGCTGGGGTTTGAACCCTGAGCCCCCAAATTAAGGTTGACATATAGGTGATTCCCACAGCCCTTCATAAAGAGGTGGTGAGTTTGCCTTATTGCTTCCCCCCAGGGTGCGGCCGGCCCTGCAGGGAGAGCCATAAGGGAAATGAGCCCCAGGGCTCCCGCATGGAGTTGACAAAGGTCAGGTGTCTGCTTGGGGCTAAAAGCTGGGACCACTTGCAGGGAGTCAGGAGTGTCTGTCTGTGGAGTGCACTGCACAGAGCTTCCTGGTTCAGGGCAGACCTCCTGACTCTCCCTGGAGCTGGGCCCCAGTCTGTTTAGACCTTTGCGAACGCGGGCTGATCGGGTGAGAGTCGCCTTGTGGGCACCTTTCTCTTATGTGTTTAACTTGCTGGTCTGGCTGTTTCCCGTACCACCTGTGGGAACCCTTGGTTGTGGGGAGTCATGTCGTTTGTGGGATCGCTGGGGGTGGTGTCAATCATGTACGAGCTTGTTGACCGGTTTGTACCCCCGGCGGTCATTCATGTAGTAACATTTCTGTCTACAATACAGTCTGTGTATTGGTTCATCTTTCTGCTGGCTGTATCATTTTTGTTGAGCCTGGTCATTGGCAAAACACCTACTTAAAGCAGCTACAGATTTTCCCATTTTGTAGTACACCTGTTTCTGCAGCCACCACGCAGTTCTGGCCCCATAAAACCTCTCCTAAACTGGATAAACATGAGGTGGAATTATAGTTTTGCACAAGTGACTGAAAATAGCAAAATTGTAGTTCATCTGAGGCCACATCTTGCAACACCTTTGAGGAGTCAATTTGTTTGGAATCCAACTATGTTATCCAAGTACTCGAGTGGTTTAAAAATATTTCCATAAAAATATTTCTGCTCACAGCATTTTTTGTACTTTCAGAGTCCTGAGCAAAGCATGTCCCACTTCTTGTGCATGTAGAAACGGAGAGGAAGCAGATCTTTAATGTTATATATGACTTGCTATGTGTGAAAAGTTTAATTCACAAGAAATTGTATGGAGTGAACAAATTTTTTTTTTTTTTTTTTTTTATCTGGTAGCATGTCTTTGGTTATTTTGGCAATTGTAGCCACTGTCATCCTATTATCCTCTTCTTTTTCACAATTTGTGATAGAAGAGGCCTGTTAAATCCATTTCTGCTCATGTTGGGCAGTGCCAGCATGAACTACTCAATGTCACACCTTTTAGTACAGAAGATAGAGGGAAATAGAATAAAAAGGATTTCTTACCTCTATTCCTTCCTTTTATATTTTTTTTTTTCATATTATTTTGTTCAGAATATTATGCAGAATTTAGAAGATTGCATCCAGGCCTGACCTACTCCATCCCTGCTGCTGCTGGGAAGAGGTGGGATTGGTTCTGAGAGATGTGGAGAAGACAAGCCTGCAGCAAAGAGAGGGGTGATTAGTTCTAGATCTTAAAATTCTCATCATACCTGCACATGTACGTATATAGATGATAGTCCTGTTACCTCTTGCTTGCTTTTGTTTGTACAGATGTAGATTACCTGAAATAAATCATCTTTTCCTGTATCCAGATGACCTGTCCAATCCTGGGATTCAGCCTTTCAGACTCTTGCTGCAAAAACTGCTGGCTTATGTTTTGCATTTCCTTAAAATACCTCCTAACAGCAAGAATGTGCTAAAATGTTTATCAAGTCTTGCTCTTTTCCCTGAGAAACTCAAAGAATAATTAAATTTCCTAATTACCCACCTTTGCCTGTAACAGCATTGTTCACCCTCTGGACCTGTTGTTCTGTTGCTGTTCCCTCTTGTGCAATGAAATTCTTTTCAGCTTACTTACATAACATTAATCCCATCAAAAGTGATTCAGGTAATGTCATCAGCTATGACACAGTGTTCTCAGTATTTCTTGCTTATGCTTTGGTATAATGTCCTCTTAGGTGTAATTAAATTATGTCAAGAGGATTTTCTTGGTGTGAATAGAAAGAGAACATTTAGATACAAGACTGTTTCATTTCAGCATAAGCTTTGACAGATGCCATTAGACGACTGGTTTATCTCCACCTTGTTGTTCAGCTTGTTGTGGTGGCTTTTTCCTCTCCAAATTGAAGATGATGAGGGCTCTGGGCTGGAAGCAGCAGCTCCACCACATGACCCTCTTTCCCCATCCATAAAATCAGTTATTCTGCATGAAGGCAAGTAATGACATTTGGACTTAGATTTGGGTCTAATGGTCCAACATTTCCTCTTGTCCTATTAGTGGGAGTAGCCCCACTAACTTCAGTGGAAGAATCTCACCCAGTGGAACCAACGCTGTGTGTAAAAGAGCACTGATTTGGTCATCTTTTGGTTTTAATACCATACTAAATTATATTGCCATAACCCATTATTTATACAGTTCTGTGTGCATCAACTGCTGGGTATATTGCATCTAGTAGCTTCACTGTCTAAGATGCAAAGCAAACTATCATATTTTTTTTTGTATTATCTTCTTCAAACTTTATTACTTTTGTAGTCAGCAAGAGCTTTAAATGTGTTACACCACATCTTTGTTAGCAGTAATTCTTCATGTTTTCTCCAACCACCTACTTGTTTTGAAGTGCTTTGGAAGCAAAATAGCAGCAATAGTCACACTTACTAGATCATGAATTTGATCTGAAGTATTATGGAAAGAATGTCTTCTTTTTAAAAAAGTCTGTCTTTTTTTTCTGTACGCAGCTTTTAAAAAGCATTTAAAAAATGATGTGTATCTAGGAAAAATTAGATCTTTTAAAATGTAACTCTGCAAATGAAAGCTGCCTTCTGCTGTTTGTCTTTAGATGCATCTAAGTAAAAAGAAAAGAGGTTGTGAAGTCTAGATGTGATGTAGATAGCCCCAGAATTTGAGATCAGTCTGGAGGTTGAGTCCATTCCTATCCGTGCTGGTCTTTGTAAGTGAAATGAGTCTACCCAATGCATTCACCTTCTCAAGTGTCCACTATGGCTTCTGCTATGACAGCAAGTTTTCAAATTTGCAGTGAGGGCCAGCAAAAGTTCTTGGTGTAGGATAGAATCATAGAATGTCTGGGCTGGAAGGGACCTCCAAAGGTCATCTAGTCCAACCCATCTCCTTTTGGAAAGAGAAGGTTTTATTCACCTAAAGTATTCAAGATCTACTTGAACTTTTGTGGGTGGCATTTAAAAATGATGTATTCAAAACTGAAGTTACCTATCACTGTTATTAGTTGCCTCCCACAGAAGTTTAATGGGTTTGCAATTGTGCAAATAAGGTACAAGAATATCTGGAATGTTCTGGTATTCATAAAAAAAGAGGAAATGTTGACAAATTGCATTTCCACATGGAGAGCCCTGACGTTTCTTCATCAGTCATGGGGACTTGCTTTCTGTTGTGCTTTCCAGAAATGGAAATTAGTTTTCGACTGCAAGTGTAATATTGCTTCTTCATCTAAAACAATTCATAATTCTCTCCTTTCAGAACAGTTTATTAGAATGATGGAAAACAGTCAAACACTAAGAATGTCATGAATCGGAAAAAGCTTATTAATGTTTGATGATAATATTTCTGCAGAAGACCAAACAAAATGCTCTGCAAAGCAAAATAAGATATGAAACATCTTAGCCTGCAAAGGAAATGCCCAGAACTTGGTATGGACTTGTCTTTACTTTTGACGATTTGTTGAATTGTGTGATTACTACAGCAAATAATGGACGTGGCAAAACTGAATGCTCCATGCATTATTTTTGGATGTAAAATATGTGATCTGGTGACCTTTTTCTGAAAAGTTTCTCCTAACTCTCATGGCAAAATCATTAAAACTACAGTGGCCTATGGAGATTTCAGGCAGAAAAAGAATGTGTCAGCTTTCCTGTAAACAAAATGTATTTTAGAGCATTTCTAACATAGCCATCAGGGGCAGTTGTAGCTTGAAACTTAGCACTAAAGTTTCCATCAGTGTTTTTTTGTTTCCTATTATTGACTTTGATGGTGATAAATTCATAGAGGGCTGATTTTATGGTAGAAAAAAGGTAGAGTGGGGATAAAAAAGCCAGTGGAGCAGTGTTCTTGCATGTAAAAAGTACAACTTTTATGAGTATTCTTGATTTGGATGGACAAGGTATTACTATTAAATTCAAGGAAAACAAGTAGAAGAGCACAAGAACACTGTCTTGTAAGATAAAATTGTACAAATCCACCTCATGAAAAAGTTTAAAGAAAGCAAATGCAAATGGTTAGAGCAGAAAATACAATCTGATTCAGAAGAGTTCATATGCAGGTGTCTGGGCAAACATACTGCTGCCCAGTGGAGACGGGATGGGAGATTCAGTCCCTGTTGCCATTGATGAGGTAACATCACACCTTGTGCAGCTTTCCTGCTCAGAAAAAGGCTTTTTGTTTGTAGACTTTCTCCACTCAGACTAATAAACATCTGTCGTTTCTCCAGGAGAATTACTTCAGCGATCAGCAAAGACTCAGTTTGCCAAGTGGGCTGATGGTCTTGTGGCACAACCAAGTCAGGCAGCAGAGCAGGAACACAAAAGAGTCCTTGTGAAGCAGTCTGGTGACAGGTTTTGTACATAGAAGGTCTGTAGCCTAGATAAAAATTCTAATTTTCTTGTAAAAAAGTGTTATTTTCTTCCAGATTCAGTTTCCCCACAGCGTCACCTCTTCCACTTCTTTTCTCTGTTATTTTAAGAATATCAAGTAGGAGACTCCCTTTAATCTTAAAATTCTTTTAATCTGATTTCTAGTAATTTTAGGCAGAGTTTCTAGTTTGGGCTATAAAACCTAAGGCTGTTTCATGATTGCATAGACGATGTGTTAGAAGAGGGTTAATAAAATGCCAAAGTATTTTTCAGACATTGTGTCATTTACAGAAGACAAAAAAACTTTTGGCAGCTCTAATACTGAAATGATTAAAGAGCTCTATACCAAGCATATTGAATAATTGCTGATTTCACAATACTGAGAAAAAGGAAAAAAAAAAATACTGTATTTAGGAGAAAAACAGCAGGATTTATTACCACCAAAACCAACGAGTCAGCATAATAAGCCTGCACAGATCTCTTGATCACATAACCCAGTGGTCCTGTAAGTAGATGTGCACTCCAAGATCTGCGTTTCTTCTTGTGGTGCTACTCCAAACTGCAAGTTCAGAGTTATTAAGGGACAGTAGTCAAATGACTTTTTCCCCCTTGTTTGCCAGTGGAAAATGTCATTAAACTAAAAGTTTAGTTCCCACAAAAGAGAAAAGGAAGTTGTTTGGAAAGGCTGATGGAGACCAAGGGCTGTGTTACATCCATCTAGAGAACCATCAAATGCTCATGGTTTCCATTCTTTCCTGTAGAAAGCTTTGTCTCCCCTCTTAAATCAGCCAATATTTTTATTGTGTATAGTTTTACCATTGGGCTGTCAGCTGAGCCCAGTGAAATGCATTTGCTGTTGCCAGTTCTCAAATTCAGACAAATGTCTAGTTAAAAATAGCAGCTACTGCAAATCTGCAATTCAACAGCACAGGACTTATTTTTTAAGATTATTTTTGGGGGGTTGGACTAGACGACCTTTAGAGGTCCCTTCCAACACAATACCTTCTATGATTTTAAGACTATCCACTGACAATATCACAGACAATACAACAAATGCTTGAAACCCAGGACTTTTTTGTTTGTTTGAACATAGTTATAGACAATTAAAAAGTAATTTTACTATTTATTTCTTTAAGTAATAGCAGTAAAATCTTTGAAAGTATAGTTCAACTTTCAAGCTAAGGTCAATGGAAAAGCTCCTTCTTAAATAAAGCTGAACATTGATCTATGGTTTCATTTCAGACACTTTATTTTAATAGTTATTATTGTCTCACAATATCTTTCTCTTCCTGAAAGTAAAAATCGTGTTGTGGAAACAGAGACATTTAACTTCAACAAAGATCCTGGACTAGGTCACTAGGAAGTTTATCTGACATCAGTACTGCTGAGGTTCTACCATCCCCATTCGTGGTGCTACTTGCAGAAATGGCAAAGGACAATTGCATGGAAATTTTGTGGATTTTTTCAGCACATTTTCATGAAGATGCATTCAACTGTGTGAGAAATAAATCATGCATGCAACTTTTTTATACCATGTTAATATGTTATTTCATATTTGTTGAAGTTTCTAGAATTGTAAGAAAAAATATGGAGCAGGAGACCATTTGCAGAGAAAGTCTTATCCTCCCACATACTCATTCCCTTGTATTTGCATCCACTGTAGTCAGGGTCTGAAAACTGTGTGGTTAATAAAATTGAATTTAAGAGGTTAATAAAATTGAATTTGATCTGATGCTGAATAGTCTAAAAGCTGCATATTTGTCTTCAGGGTGAGAGGGTGCTTATAAAGTTGTTAGGCCACATTTGAAGTTGAATTGACATATTTTCTCGCTGTACTTTTTAAAGGGGTGTTTCTTCTATTTATTTTTATATATTAT
>NW_008607853.1:0-6498 GCF_000691845.1 Merops nubicus
ATAATAATAATAATAAACCCACATACTCTCTAATAGCCACACAAACAATTTCACTATTGTGTGGAAGCTTCTCCACTGACATTGAATTAGTTAAATGTTGGATACTGAAGTAGACTGATGTAAAAATTGACAATAAATAGGGGAGAATGGGAGAGCTGGTACTATTTTATTCTGAGGCACACTTCTGGAGTCTTTTATTTGTATACTTCATCAACATTTCACTGCTGAAACACTAAGCTGGAGTGCAAGTCATTGTGATTACCAGAGATTGTCTACATTCATTTAAATACTTGTTCTTATTTATCACCTTAAAGCTCAGCTATTCAATTTACAAAATATAAATCTTTCCCTCAGGAGAACATATATAAACGTCAAGCGTGAGCTCTACAAAACTCTTGAAATATTCAAGCAGGTCCTCTTAATTCCTGAACTTTTAATTTACAGTTTGAATACCACCTGTTCAACAGAGGCATGTCTAATTTAGCTGAAGTTCAGAGCTAACAGCATCATTCAGATAATATAAAGCCTAAGTAAAATTGAAATCCTTGTAATATGAAAACCTAAGCTGTCAACGTTTATTATTTCAGAGCTGCAAGAGAGGTTAAATTGGTGTTTTCTGTCTGATATTACTTTCCCGTCTGTCTTGTTAAGACAAATAAGGGAACATTAGTTATAAATCACACTCCACCTGGAAACTTTTGTGATTTTTTTTTTTTTTAAAGAAAAAAAATTTGATTTGGTTTAAAATACTACTAAAAGAAAGCAGAATAGCATTTACTGATTTATATATGGTAGTTTATAGCCTCTAAGGGGCATAACAGATTATTCTGTCTGCAAATGCCAGCTGCTTGGTAAATTCATGGTAATATGTGTATTGTGAATGCTTTCACACAGTTAGAATGTATTTAATAGAATACACTTTTTCAATAAAATTATTTAATTAAGAATATTTCTAATTAGCCAATTCAGGAAAACCCTAAAACTTGGGATTTTTAACATTTCATTTTTTCCTTCTAGGCATCATGGCCATTCTCCAATCATTATCATACAAAACATACAAAAAATAATAGAGATGGTACAGAAAAAAAAAATAAACAGCTAGAGCTACAATCAGGAGAAACCAATTTGTATATGTGGAGTATAAAGAAGGGACTTGTAAGGAAAAAAGAGAATATAGGGCAATATGAATAAGCGTCAGATGTTAAAATATCTTATTTAAAATGCAAGCAGTCAAGTTGGTATTCTGTAAAATCAGATGGCATGGAAGTACAGGCATCAGTCAGAACCAGAGACCATCAAAAGGTTTGGTTTTTCAGGTGCTGAAGTGCAGCACTGCTGCCATACAATTGGCAATCAAGGTAGTATGCAAGTGCATAGATTGATTTCTATGGTATTACATGGTTATTTGAAGTTCAAGAAAAGTTGTTACACCACTTAGCTTTAGGCTTCTAATTTGGAAGGGCTAGTTTCTCTGCAGTCTCTCAGAGGTGAGCTCTTCCATTTTCAGTGTCATGTATTTGTAATGCATTGACTGCTCTTGTTAACAGCTTTGAAAAATGCATGTAATAATTTCATTAGAATTAGCAAAGACGGTTTAACAGAGTATTGTTTAATTACAGGCAGAAAGTAGTTTCTTCAGATGATCTTCTGGAATGGTTGAGACCTTTCTGTGGTGATGACTCTTCAGCGGTGAAGCCTCGCATCAGAGTGTTACAGATTCTGGAGCAAGCCTTCCATCTCAGTGACGAGGATAGCAAGCTACTTGTGTACTTCAGGACACAAGCTGTTCTCAGAGCTTGCTGGCCTGAAACAAAGGTATTAATATTGATTCCTGTAAATGGGAGCATGCAACTGGTTTCATGCAAGGATTATATGATGAAATGCTGGTTTGCAGTACATGGTTGCAATAGATCCTTTTGGTGTGGGACCTAATCCTACCTTCATTTTGAATCAGATTTCTAATACATTATGATTCTTTGGAAAACTAAGTTGCCTAAAGGTAATGAATTCCTCAGCTTTTTTGGGGGATCAGGAGTACATAATACTGAGCTTCATTAAACACTAATAATTTTCCTCTGTCAAGCATTGACTTTGAAGTTTCTGGTTTGTTTTGTTTGGTGTTTTTTTTTCTTTTCTGACCATTTTTTTCCTGTCAATTTTATCTTCCCTCTTTATTTTCTACTTGATGTGACATTATTGTCAGAATTAGAATTTTCTTTTTTATTTCTGCAGTCTTTAAGTATTATTCTGTGAGTATGTAGTAGGAACATTAATGACATTCTCAAATGGAAAGACTTGATTAATAGGGAATGTATTTAGTCATAGCTAGTCTACTAATGTCTCTGAAGAGGCAGCACCAAACAACTGAAAGACACTAATTGCTTAAGAACAGTTCAGATGTCTAACTGCCCAAGTGATAGTTTTCAGTCTCTCAGTGTAGTCAAGAAAAAAATAAGGTAGATTCATCGTTGAAAGAAGTTATAGTTTGCTATTTGTTTGTTTCCAACATAGTGCTTCTTGTTCAGATTTTCAAGTCTAAAACAGGTTAACTTTCCATCTGAATTAAAGGATGACAAAATGGCTAACTTTCATTTTTCAGATATGTGCAGGAGTTGATCTAAGACTAATAAGGATCATCTAGTGAATGTTCTCAGGAGTGAAAATGCTCAAGTTTGTCAAGTAGAGTATTAAAAATTCCCTATGTGCAAAAAGGCTCTTGTTATTAATATTTTAGCTGCTTTATTTCATGACTAATTTTGGTGAAGTGCTTAATAGCAACATGTGCATTTCTAGAGGTTCTACATTTCTAAGTCAAATGAAAATATCCTAAAGGCTTAATGAGAAGAAGCAGTCTTGTCTGAAGCTTGTGCTGTTGTAAAATCAGATGAGTAACACTTGCTGCATGCAGAATTGTTCAGAAGCAGAATTACTATTTGTCTGTTTTCTAAATACCTCCCCCCCATGCCAAGACGTTATACATCTAAAAGAGAACATTTCTAATAGTTCCTCAAAAAAATCTATGCACAAAAATACTTTATATTTTTATAGAACAAAAGCAATATCCCAGTTTTGACTCACTATGCTAAGATAATCCAAGGGACTAAACCTAATAAAAATCTTAAAAGAAAAATAGAATGTTTATCTCTTCCTTTCTTTAGAAATTACTTTTCTCTTGCATTCACAGTAATACCCAGTACTTAACTCCTCAGCTGCTCTTCAGGTGTCTGTCTGGGATTGGATTCTTCAGCTTCAGTTCAATCCTTTGTCGATATTTGTGTTGCTTGTGACTCACTTTCCAATCCAAAAGAATTTAGTCTAAAAGATTTCAACTAGAGTATGTTTTAATAAAAAAGTTACAGGTAGGCCATAGCTTCAGCCACATCTATAGAAGACAGAAAAAGAACCTGTATTTGACAGAAACCTTGTGAGACTCGTTACACTTGTTTGAGAAATGTGTAAGATAAGGTCACTTATTTTCTTCAGTAATCTGGTAAACAAAAATGACACTAGACATTTGCCTTTGTCTAGTGATGTTTTAGGGATTAATTGAATTCAATGTATATGCTGCTGGCTCGAGTGTAGCTCACATCTCACCAGGACACCCAAGGACCTCTCAGCAGAGCTACTCCTCAGTCTGGTTGTCCCCAGCCTGTCCTCACATCGGTCCCAGGTGCAGCACAGCTGTTAAACCTCATGTGATTCCTGTTGGTCCAGTCTTACAACCTATTTAGGTCTCTCTGTACAATCAGTTAAAAATTTCTGGTTCCTAAAATGGTGGATTGTTAGAGTACTCCTAGTTTCAATCAGGAAAACGTACTTGGTTTTTTGTGCAGGAAGAAGTTTGTACTGACTCCAAGCAGCAGTCCATTTGCTCGTCACAGGATTGCTGATCACTTCAGTGCTCTAATCTTTTGCTGGTCAGTAAGCAAGTAGTGCAAGAAGCCATGTAGTAAAAAGCTTAAGTAATGTGCTAGCTAAGCTCAAACCTTTCAGAGCTAATTGTATTAAAATGTTAATACAATATAGTAAAAGTAAAATTATCTTCATATTATTTATCTGAGTATTATCTGAAGAGTATTTATTATTTAGCTAATTATAGAAATAGCTTACGTGCTTAGCGACAGTGAAAACTATGTGCATATGTACATATATAAAAAACATTTTTTCACCTCAGTTCTTCCTACAGAGAGCAATTTTAAGTCCTGTTGAAACATATTTAAAATTTAGTCTGATTTTGAACTCTCTTGGTTCAAGCTAAATGCGATAGATGAGAACTTTTTGCTTTCATTGAGTATTTTGTGCTAGGTAGCTAGTGTGTGAATTAGACAGAGGAGTCACGTTGGTTATCCATTAGGTACCAGTCTTGGAAATTCAGAGTTCTTCACAAATGTCCAAGGAAACAAATTAGTGATCTACTATTTGGACTATTTTTTTTTTTCCCTTTTTTTTTTCCTTCTAGTCAACTGATATCGAATGGTAGTCTACAAATTGATAATAGAGAAAGGAAGCGATGACCTTGTTTGATGATTGTTTGCTTATTTTGTGAATTAACAAATGAGAAAAAAGTATAATAAAATAGCAAATTGAAAACTGCACATTTTACTATCCCTCTTGGTATGCTGGTGAAACAAGAACACTGCAGAATTCAGTGGATTACTGGTTAAAAGCAAAGAGGGAGATTTGCGTATGAGGTTTTGGCAAAGGATTAATTAAGCAAGTTTCTCATACAAGTTAATGCTTCAGATGCAAAGACCTTCAAAAGCAACCCCATTCTACAGAATGGGACATTAAAGCAGAATTTAAGTTTGATCAGGTTGCTGCATAACCCTGGGTGAAGCAGGTTCAAAAAGCAGACATGAGGAATTGCATCTTTCAGATGTGCTCAGATTATTTATTTTGTCAGTCTGAATCTGTTGTGTCTGTAGGTATCAGTTTCTCTACCTTCACTACACCTTTATTCATTTGGTCATCCTTTCTCAATCAGCAAAGTAGTAAAAAAAATTGCCTTAAAAAAAATAAGGGGGTAGTGTTGAATGAATGCTATTTTTAGACTGTAGAGGAATGTGTTTAAAGGTTGTTGCTTTTGTGGTGTGTTTTTTTTTTTTTAATTACTCTAAATTGCAAATCCAAAGTAGTAAAAAAAATTGCCTTAAAAAAAATAAGGGGGTAGTGTTGAATGAATGCTATTTTTAGACTGTAGAGGAATGTGTTTAAAGGTTGTTGCTTTTGTGGTGTGTTTTTTTTTTTTTTTTAATTACTCTAAATCGCAAATATTTCAAGAATGTATTTATTACCTTACTTCCAAGTTGTCTTATCCTTACTTGTTTGCTATTTCTTACATACTTTTAGGGGATCCCTTTTTCTTTACCATTCCTTGCTACAAGAAGGGATAGCAGATATTGTAAAGGATGAATGAGGATTTCTATTGAGTAAAGATAAGTTTAATGATATTGCAGTGTTCAATTACCAGAAAATATGTGAAAGCCACCCTCAGTGTGTCTACTAATCCTCTTAGTCAGACTTTGCATACATCAAGAAGGGACTTAATATTTAATTATGCTCTAGGTGCTGTAAGTAGTGGTCCCACAAATCAGTGTGCTGCTAGGAAACAGGCCAGCTCTTACAAAATTAAAAATGTACTTTATGAAAGCAGCTACCTATCAAACAGTCAGAAACAGCAATTTCCAGTTCTCTAATGATTAGTTAACAAAATTAAAAATTCAGGGGTCCTCATTTTTCAAAGGCTTGAGAGCCTTTAATTCACATTCCAGTAGCATCCCATGCTACTGAAGGAGGGAGGTATGCGTTGTTTTAATCCCCTTGATGAATTTTATCTCAGCTCTTCAGCTTCTGTAATTTTCTAGTTAACTGGTGCATGAGAAATATGGGTCAAAATACTGACTTTTTTTATATGTTAAAGAAATGTTGGGGAGGAGAAAAGCATGGTTTTGAATATTCATATCAAATTTTAGCTTTATCCATCTAAGATAGGAAGCACATTTGCTTTCATATAATATCTATAAATGTAGTCTGTAATGACTCTCAGCACTGTCTGACGTACGTGAGGTGTCAACTAACAGGTTACGTGTGTGTGTACATAGTCACTCGCTTCAGTGACCAGCTACAAGACATATGTTACTAGACTAAGAGTTAGGGTTTTGCCTCAGGATGTTAGAGCAGCACTAGCAAAGCTTCTGCAGGGAAACTGAGGATTAGCGTAAGATAAGAAGCTGATTGTAACTTTAGCCATCTTTTTATTTTATCTGGGTTTTTTTCCTGTAAAGTTCAGCTTTGAGAAATGGCCAGATTAACTTGTATTTGTGTTGTGTGCATCTGTCACGGTCCGCTCAACCCGGCGGACCTGTGATGGTTCGTGTACCGTGAATCTCAAGTGCAAAAGAAAATTCGATGGGAGTTGTTACTTCAATCAAACAGTGAGACTTTATTGTGTGCCCGTAAAGCGGCGCGCGACAGGTAAAGGTGTGACAGGAAAGGTAA
>NW_008607853.1:7153-17127 GCF_000691845.1 Merops nubicus
CAGGCCGCTGCAGACTCTTGTCAAGATGTTACCCAAAGTTTCAGGGTACCTGATTGTCCAAGTCTCTGATGACAAGGTTGAGACAATATTCCTCTTCTGACTGACTCTTACAACATCCCAGACACATTTGCTCTTCCTTCATATAAGCAATTTATGTATGCTGTATGCGTGTTCTGTGTCTCAGCAACCTTAGTTCTTTCTGAGAACTTGGGCGTGGCTGCCAGGCCTGCATTGTTCCCCAGTACATGGGAAATGTGCATCTGTTTACGTTTCCTCGTGTGACTTCATAAAGGAAGGTCTCAATGGGAATAAGTTGACATCCAGTACTTTTAACCTTTTCCCATCACCTCTACTTGTGTCAGAGGTATGTAAACATGAAGATTTGGAAAGCACAGTGAGATTTAAGAATTCCCAAATCATTTTGCAGAAGTCATTTTTCAGGTAACAATCACCTGCATTTAGCTTGATCTGGCAAAATGCAAGTGGAGGAGCTGTATCAGTTCAATCCTCAGCCATCTTTTATTTGTGAAAAATGCTTAATTAGAAGAAAGATTTATGGTCCTATCAACTTTGAGTAAATGTGTTATGATGATGTTTATAATTCTAGAGACATTGTTTCTCTACTGGTAATGCATAAAAATTAAGTTTAAGAAATTTAATTTAAGTTTAATTAATATTTTAAAACATTAATTTCCGTTCCTTGAAGATGCAATTTATCCATATGAGAGCATGTGAAATGTATTTTTTCTGGGAACATAAATTGTAGCGTGTATGATTAATTAAATACTTTAAGATGCAAATGAAATATTTTCCACTAACTACAGAAGTAATGCAGATAAGAGCAAGTGGAGAGAAAAGCAGTATAGCTTGAGGGAGCATGACAGTTCTGAGTGCAAGCCCTGGGTACTGGGGTGTTCTGTAGCTAGCAGCAGTGGCTTCAGAGGAGGATAAGAGTGTTCTGGAGTGGCTGCATGGGGGATAATTCACTTCCTGTAATAGGTCTTTTGTAAGGAAGGTGTAAGTGGAGAATGGTTTAAACTTGGCACGTTCTACTTATATCTCAGTTTCAGAAAAATTAAGAGCTCCTTATGATGTATGCAGAGGTCTGTTGTTATGCTGTAGAGAAACTGGTGGATGAACTGTGACTCAGCCTTGGGTGTCTCTTGCCGAGTTCTGGGTGTTGGTACACCATTCAGCATCGAGTGCAAAATGTGCTGACACTTTTTAGAAGGTTTTTTTTTAACCTCTTTATGTGATTTCTGTTGGTTTTTGAAGTTTTATAGGATAGCAAAATCCAGAAAAATGAAAGTCTCTGTTTTATGTATGTTATCTCTTTTTTCTTTATTTTGTTACTTACTCAAAGTAAACAATTCCAGTCATGTTACCTCATCCACAGTTTTCTGGCTCTGTAACTGCTTTTCCCTCTGTCGCAGAGCCCACTCTGATATGCAGTAAACCTCCTGGAAGGAGGTGATTGGAGAGGTGAATGTGATGTCCTTGTGTGACCATGCCCATGCGTCCCAGCATGTCGATTGCTTTTTTGCATTCAGCTGTACATTAACAAGAGACCTCTGATTTTCACCCAGTGAGACTCAGGTTCCTGTTTTGACTTGATGAGGCTAATTTAGAACATTTTAAAATGTGATGGTTTTACCGTGGTTACATTTTATTTGCCATCATATGATTGTTTACTTACCTTAGATTTTTTTTTTTTTAACTAGTTTGAGGTTTCTTTCTACACTGTCCTTGGTGAACATAATCTGGCTCATTTGTGTGCAGTACTATCTGTTCAATGCTTGCAGTCTTCCGAAAGCATAATTTAATCTAGGTAAGGAAAGAAGCAGTCATGAAATCATGAGAACTTCTACTTTTTACATTGACCATTTGAACTGGTTTTTGTTTGTGTTTTTTAGTTTTGTTCGTGTTAGCAGATGAAGTTCTTCTATGGATTCTAGTCCAGGATGTTGTTAAAAGCCTTTTGAAAGTATCACTCAATTGTTTTTATTTAAGCATTATTTTGTTGATATCTAAACTGTGTTTTGTATTAATAGCTGTGATGTTCAGTTGATGCTGTGCTTTTTTTTCAAACTTACTCCATCAACCACCTTGCTAGCTGACACTTTTAATTCAGAGGACTGTAAACTCTTTATCTTCTGAGGACACCCTTTCAGGTATTGTTAAAATAGTTCTTCATAGTAGTTTCTGATGGTTCATGTTGGTTGCGAGAGTGAGGGTTTTTTTCTGTGCTATTGCTGTTATTCCCTAGGGATTCAGCTATGGTGACTGTGACTACCAGGGCTCTCACTAGACCAAATCAAAAAGTAAACCACCAATTGCACTGCTTATGTGATGCCATTTAATAGGACAGTTAGGTGATGTTGTCCTCCCTTCTGCTTGTTTTTATGGCTGCAACAGCTACTCCTTTATTTCAGTGTTTAAAGTGTAAATAATTCTGTGGTATCCATTGACTTTATAACTTAAGAGCTGTTGATCTAGGTCATAAAACAACAGAATAATTTTGCATTCAAAATTTTAAGTCTTTATTTTCTTGGTTTTATTTTCTTTATTTTTTTTCTTTATTTTCTTTATTTTACTGAAAATAGTGATGAAACATTACTTCATGTACTGAGTCAACATCAACAACCTATTTTTCCTAATTAGGATATCTTAGTTTATTGTGGTTGCTCTTTTTAAAACTATATCTTTCACTTTGTCAGTTTAGCCTATCTGCAGGGTAACATTTTAGAAAGATTCATTTTTACAACTGCTAATTTACATGAAAACAGCTTTTAAAAAGTTTTCCTTTATTAGCAAGCATTGCAGACTTTGATTATGAAGACACCAGTTGTACTTACAGTTGAGTACTGGGAGCTTGCACATGCACTGCTTCGTGATGGTGGCAGTGATCAGTAAAGGTGAATTGAAGAGCCACTTGCACAAGGTATAGAGGGAAATGGCTGATGATAATTTAACAGCTTAAAATAACTTTTAAGGATTGAGATCTTGTAAGATGCAGCCTGGAAATGACATCATCTTTTTCTGTTCTAAATGTGGAGTATTTCTGTTATACATAGATTATTAAATATGAAACAGTGTCAGTAGCTGGCACATATAAGTAAAATGACTTAGATATTTCTAAGTCCTTTGTGTTGCACAGATGTTCATTTTAGCCATGACTTACATAGATACAAATTTTTAACTATTAACTGATACTTAGTCAATTCACATTTTAAATTATGTGTGTGGTAATCCTGCCTGTTTCAGTTTTAGCTAGCTAGATTTACAAATCTTTCAAATGCATAATTTTTTTCTTTATTTGCCCTTATCTCTCTATCAATATCTATGTACAGAGATTTTCTCTGTGCTGAGATGTATTTGCAGATTAGGACATAGTCTCCTGCAGAATACAAATGAATGGATTTTATTTTCTGCATGAGTTCTGCATTTTTATGCATTAAGCAACACATTTGTGTTTACTGAATCTATATGCATTTCTTAGTGTTAGTGAGCTGCATATCAAGCAGATAACGAATTAAACAATACATAAATCAATTCGGAAAAAGAAAGTTCTTGGGTATGTCTAAGAGACAGCAACTCAACGTGTGGCTGAGCCTTTGTTTAATTTATCACCAGTAGGCTTCTGGTTGATGTATTTTTAAACTTAAACCCTGTAATTTCCTTATCCTGTTCACTGGTTTCACTTCGAGCAGGATTTGACCTGTGAGATTATATGCATCCCTTTAGAATCTGTGTGCAGCATGCTTTCATGTGTGGTCAGCACACTTATTTACAAAAAAAATTTAATATTTGGAGTCCAGTCTTGGTGAAAGTGTAAGCAGCCTTGCTTTGGTGTAGAAGGTATGGGTTGTGAACGCTGAGTTTGTGAGTCACAAGCAAAGGAATTTAATTTTTGGGACTGGTCCAGACTGCAAGCCAGATGACATTTTTCCTATAGTGTTTTTTTCATAAAATAGAACTAAATTCCAGTGTTATATGGAAGCATTTGCGAGCCCAGTATAACAGTTTGCCACCTCTCAGCTGTGACTCACTACCATATAAGCTTCCATTAACCAAGATCCAAAATTGATTGACAGTAGTAGGATTATCCATGTGAACTTGGGCAGATAAAGTAAGAGGAAAAAAGTCTCATTCAAAACTTAGGGGTTCCTCTGCAGTGGGTTGAATATAGTAGGAATACATTTTTGAGAAGGTAAAAGTTATCTGTGCTAAAGGGAAGAAGGAATTCTTGAGCTAAAGGAAAGAAGGACTTCTCAAAACGACACTTTTTTTTAAGAAAAAACTTAGTGCACAGAAAATCTTTAAACTTGTCAGGTTTATAATTTAGTTGTATGTATGTACTCTTCAAATTGCACTTTTCTTATCCAACAGCAATACAAGTAAACTAGCACTTTAATAATCTAAACCACAGGTTACCATGGGTTTTCTCAAAAGTGAAAGTTTTTATCAGCTTTACAAAAATGCTTTCCAAAAATTGGAAGTAAATGCAGTACTAAGACTGAATGCTCAGTGTGGAAGCAGATTATGTCAGTCGCAGTCATTTGGCAGTATTTCTTCTAGAAAATATTGTAGTATTACTCTAAAATGTTTTTAAAGTATATAAAACCTAATGATGTAAAAATGTGTTCTTTAAAATATATTTCTTAATTGCCTATCACTTTGTACATGGTGACATGGTGCTAGGAATAGAGAAAAGATACTGTATCACATTACTGTTTAAAATTCAAAATTTTAATAACTACAGTGGAAAGAACCTTCAGGAGATAGTAAGTTTGAAGTCTGTAAAATATATCTTTGAGAAGCAGCTTTCACTTGACCTCATTGGCTCCTATTCAGCTACCTTGTGAGAGTACATATTTCACATATAGAAAATGGTAAGCTTACCTGAGTCCCTGTGTTCCCTCAATTCCACTTAGAAACTGTATATAAAAATATTGTGGGCCCAGTGTGTTTTCATAATGTAAATTTTAATTAATGTGTAAGTATGTAAAAATGTCAGTGTTGGTTCAGATCAAGGTGCAAGCCAGCCCAGCATTCTGTGTCCTGTGGTGGTCAAAACAACACAGAAGGAAGAACAGGAAAATGAAAAGTACATATGAAATTTACTCAAATATTGTATTTATCTCTGGGTAGTCAGAGGGGTTTAATTAGGAATAGGAACTGGCAATGACTCTGTGTAGACAGCTTGTAAATTTAAGTGTTACCATAAAAAGATCTTATAAGTGTAGTCTTGATAAAGTCAGATTAGGAAGAGTTACCTTTTGGGACAGATTTACTGGAAAAATGTTAAACTTGTTTACACCTTAAACCTGTTTACTTAAGGCAAAAAGTGTATTGGGAAGCATTCTAACTCAAACAGAAGTTATTATTTTAGTGCAAAATTCTTGCATAAAATTGTACATAGATATAGATTATCAGTAATGACCTCCTCCAGCACTGAAATCTGTTAAACTTTGGAGAATGAGACTATGAATATAGTGAAGAAAAATAGTGAGGAGGCAAAGCAGTAATTCCCCACTTCCTTTTCTTCTTTCTGGGAATCTCTGACTTCCAGTGTACATCTCACAAAACAGCTTAGTTCACTGGGTTTTAACCTCTTCTGTCTGGCTCTATGGGAGGTCTCCTCCTAAACTGCTTTTAATCAGATAGCTCAAACTGTCCATGCCCAAGCTTGCAGCAGTACTCTTGGGTTACTCTTGACTGACTTTTTTCATCTGTGCTCTGTTATATGCTGGTAGATGTTTGTTCACTCGTCCAGGCCTGTTACTGCTCTCCCCAGCCTGACTCTGTTGTGTCTGAGGATTTCACTCTCAGTCACAACTTAAAATATTTCTCTGTAGTGACACCCTGGTTTAGCAATAATGGGATACTGGTAGTGTGTTGGGGACTACAGCAGTTGTGGTTTTGCCTTTAAACATTTTTTCCTGTTGCTCTGGAATGTGAGGGTTTTGAATAAGATGTTTCAATATGTGCTTGTAGTTTTGCTTTGCTTTGCAAGTATATAATGTGTCTAACATCAAGGCTGATAAGATGTCTGGCTTCTTGAAACAGTTGCAAGAGAATAAAATAAACAATAGCCTTTAAAAGCTCCTAATCTTATCTTTGGAGGGCCATTAGCTATACAATTTCAGGAACAGTTGTACACTTTTGCAGTTTGTTTTTGCTGTTGATTTTTCATGTTTGTGGTCCTATTGTGAGTAACTTTTAAATGTCTACTTACTTCATTTCTAATTTTATATGCCCTTTGTAACAAGCTTTAAACTTTGTGGCCTTGTGCTGGAAGTAGGTTTCAGTAACTTAACGGTTGTGCAGGCTCTTCTGTAGCCACACAGATGCCATCAGAGTGGGGGACAACAAACTACAGGTTGACCCACACAATGGACAGATGAATTTCTTCAGTGTCCAACCCTTTCTGGCCTGTTTGTAGGAAGGGCAGTATTTTCTTCACTTATTTACCTAATTAGATTGTAAATTCCTTAAGGCGAGGCTGTTGGTTTTTGTGCCGTGAACAGCACACCAAGATGGCAATTACAGAAATTCTATCAAATTGTTATCAGTCCTTTCAGTCATTGTTTCTAAACCATATTAAGCCCTGTGTAAGGAGTGGTTGCAAGTTTCAGCATCAGCATTCCCTGTTTCTAATCTGACAGAAATCTTTAATGTCAGATCTGCCGATTATTTTAAAATGCAGAGTAAACGAATTCTCTACCACTGGAGCTTGGGCTGGGGTTGTGGGGGGATGACACACATAAGTGAAAATGTAGTACATTTTACAAGGCAGTCCTGACAAATTGCAAATGTCTTGTAGCAATAAGGGACTACTCAGATGCCTGTTTAGTGTTTCTATTTTCAATGCCATACTAATTCAAATTTATGCTGCAGTTCCAGATATGAACATATTTTGAAATATTTACATCTACAATCCAGTGGATGTAATGAAATGAATTTTATAATGGCAGAAATCAGTATGTTTTTGGTTATAGCTCTTGGAAACCACAAATGTCTCTGTGTTTAATACAGGGAGTTGGTTTAAACACAGATGTAGCTTTTCTCAATAAAAAAGCAATTTTAATGAAAGAAAATCTTTTCCTGATTTCTATGTCTGGATTCCTTGGTTACAAACACTCATGTCAATTATTTCCTTAGAATATTACTAGGGAACAAAATCTGTGATGAACACCATGACTCTGTCATGCTCACAGGGAATTAAAATGTAATTTCCAGAACAGATTTAATTGGGTGGAGGGAAGTAGAGATCTGTCTGTGTTAGTTTTCCTGCTTGATATTCTTGTATGTAAATAGGCAGCATTTTGTATTTTATCTCAGGTGATGGAGAGGATTGATTGGCTGGATCTTTTTATTGGCATTTCCGTTTGAAAACAAACAACAACAAAAAATAATCAAACCACAAACCCAAAGGTTTGTCTCTGGGTTATTAGCCAAGTCAGTCAGCACCAGATTCTGAAATTATATAGCTTCACCAATAAAACATCTGCAACTCTATCAGATGTTCCTGTCCTTTAGGACCATTATATAGTGGATATCTGTACCTCTGGGACACAATTTAGGTACAGCAATGTTCTACTATTGCTGTAAATACTGATTTTAAACTAACCTCAGTTTCAGGAGTAAGGCGATGTACTGAACTAAACAACTGATGGCAAAGGTTTTCTTTGTCAGTTGTGTGATGTCTGCAGCTTTATTTGACCTTAGCTTCAAGTGTGTCATCTTACAGTTTACTTTATAAAATAATAGGTTTCTAAAAGCTACAGAACAATCTTCTGAGGTAACTTTCAGTGTTTAGACTCCTCCATGTGTGTCATGTGATGAGTACCTATAAGGCAATAACAAATCTATGAAACAGATGAGTCAAAACTGTGCATTGAAAGTGGGTAAAGCATGTTGAGCAGTTCCAACGTTTTGAGCATCTGTTAGGATCTAATACATGAGAGAAAAGAACTGTAGAAAACTTTGAAAGATTTATCATCAGGCAGTACAGTTTGGGCTTTTATTTGAAGAAGGATTCCAAGGGCATTATGGTTTTAGTTCAGCAATAGATATAAAGAACATGTCTTCCAAGTGTGCTAAGAATGGCTGAAGTCAGATAAAGGGTATGTTTGTGCTCAGATAATGCCAAATTCCAACTGCCAGACTCCTCTTTTTATTTATACTCCAGCAGTAAAAGCACCCATGCCATATACTTCACATACTTTGTATATAAAACCAAATGTTTTAAAAAGCTTGTAGGAATATAATCTTAATGTAACTTCCTACTAGCAAAATGGTGTCAGAACTGAGATGTTTTTGCTGATTGTTTGATAAATAACTGGACTCTCCAGCAATAAATTTTTCATCAAGTGTTTTAGTTGTCCTAAAATTTGCAAGTTAAAGCATTTTGTGATTGTCCCTGTAAGACAATAGGTCATTGAATGGATTCTGTGACAAGCCTCTGCTACTGGTAAGCAGGCCATAACTACTTTAGGAAAAATAGCTGTTTGATGGCTAAAAACCAGGTAATTCAATAAAGTGTGTTGTGTGGTTATGCCTAAGGACACACATAATTATCTCAGATAAAAAGAAAATCTGTCTTCTGGCATGCCATAGTTGCTGCAGGCTGTAGCTACAGTCTGCACTCATTCAGAAACATGGTTAATTTTCTGTCTTAGTCAATATTTGAGAAAGGTGGAGTTATTTTTGCCTTTTTAAAGCAGAGGCAATATGAGGTAAGTCAGAAATCCTTTATGGGACATCCTAACCACTGCTACCTAGTAACAGCAGAAACTGGGAAAAGATGTTAAAGCAAAGTGCTCAGGAGGAGAACATATGATTAAGAGGTGTTTGAAGTGGTTCATACACTTAGTATCTAATGCAGTTTTAAGCAACACTCATTGCTGTGCTTGTATTTTGTTTTGGGAACATCCTGTATATATATATATTTTTTTTTTTTTTCTTTCAAGGAACAGTAACAGATGCAGAAGTTTGCATATTCTTGAATTTAAACGTGTAGTCCCTTGATAATGAATTTGTATTTTAACATAAGGCTTAGTTTAATTTATATTCCATTTTGTAATTTATGATGAGTATAATTTTTAAAATTAGATCCCCTAATTGACTTCCCATTGTGGTAAATATTTATGCGGGCTTCTATTTTAATGAAAGAAAAAAAAAAAAGGAAGCCAGTTGTGTTCTACTGTCAAAGGGAAGTCATGAAACCAGAGAAAATAAAGGCAGAATTGAACAAATCTGTTGTTAAAGCTGAAAGCCCTTGCTTTCCTTTTCCTTGCTTTTGATTTTTACCATATTCCTTCGGGATCATCTGAAGTTCAAGCATACTCCTTGCTGCCTGGCTACAGGCCTCATTATTCTGTTTAGTGACAGATTCTTCTTTACAGGCACTTGTGCTATCAGCTCTGAGCAGTTCATGGTAGGTTATCTTTGCATAATCTTTGAGTGGTTTAGAGGGATGGTGGGGGCTTTTTTTGTTTGGTTTTTTTTTTTTTTCCTTCTTCTTGTTGTGTATTTGTTTTGTTTTTAAATGGAGAAGAAGCTGTTATATTGTCCTATTACTGTGATTTTGAAGATGATCATACTGGTAGAAGTGCAGTGTCTTGTTCTGTTACAACATTCAGAGTCATCTGAATAGGTCATCCAGAGCTGCTACAGAGTGTTCTATTAAAAGTGGAATTTTAAATCTTTTTGGTATGTTATTACAACAAAATGGGCTTAATTAACTTGGCAACATCATCTGAGCTAGCTTTTATCTCTGTTGAGATGAACTTTCTACCTTTTAACAGAGTATCACTGTTTCCAATGTGAAAGGTGGCTGCTTCCTCAGCATACTCTCCCTCAGCCTTGGAAAGAGAAGACAATACACAGAGAATATGTTTTCCTCTGTATGTACGTGTATATGTACACACACATGTATATGCATACAGAGACATATATATATATATATA